>NC_089787.1:18456025-18481025 GCF_040412425.1 Macrobrachium rosenbergii | reverse complement strand
AGTTCTACAGCAAGGCACATTCACTAAATATTGGTGCTTCTGCTGTTCAGCGAATCTGGTGGCTCCAATTGGTTCTTAGCCACGTAAAATGAGTCTAATCCTTCGGGCCAGCCCTAGGAGAGCTGTTAATCAGCTCAGTGGTCTGGTTAAACTAAGGTATACTTAACTTTTTCTCGGCAGGTAAAGGGTATCAGGGAACAAGTAAGAGTTTCAGTCTTGTGATTGTGGTACAGATGGTGATAAGTATATCACAGTGGATATGCTTTGAAAAAGCTAGTTGGAATTTTAGCCTCAGAAAATCAGAAGTGAAAGGACAGAGAGTGCCACTATTTGTTGGAAAGGCATGAAAGTGCAAGGTGGACAGTAAATGGTGAAACAGATTTTGGGATTGTGGGATGGGAGAAGTGTCAAGATTCGAAGCTCGAAAAAGTGTGTTTAACCAAGATGTCTTTATGGAAGAAAAGTGTGGGTGCATAAAAAAAAAAAGACGGAAACTGAATTGATATAAAGGTGGTATCTACACAACAAAGGTGGAGTGATTTTATTGATTTCTGAAAATCAGGCTACAAAGCCAAGCTGCTGGGGCACTTTCATCCATTCAGCGCCTGAAGACTGTTGGAACAGAGAGTTGGAGAAGCTGGTCAGCAAAATGGAAGAAAGGCACCAGGAACGAAAGGTTAAAAAGAGCTATGGAATGGAATAGAATATAAATTTTAGGCCAAAGACCAAGCGCTGGGACCTATGGGGTCATTCAGCACTGAATGGAGAGTAAAAAGGTCTGAAAGGTGTAACAGGAGGAAAACCTCAAAGCAGTTGCACTATGAATGAATTGTTAGAAGAAGGTGGAGAGTACGATTGAAGAAAGAGAATATGAGAGCAGGTACAGTAAAAGAAACGAAAGGGGCTGCAGCTACGGGTCGAAGGGACGCTGCAAAGAACCTTAAGTAATGCCTACAGCGCACGGCACGAGGTGCACTGGCGGCACTAGCCCCCTACAGGGTAAAAAACTCAAAACGAGAGTGATTTTGCATCTCTGCGGATCAACTGGAACTGAATATAAAGTTCCATTTAAAAGATATAAGTTCGTGGGTTTGTAAACCTTTCCAGTGTGGTTTATTTACGTAACTAGACCATGAAGCGACGGATAAAATAGTCGGTGCTGCTTCGGCTTGTTATCCACGTGTCACCTGCTCCGAGGTGCTAGTACTAAAGATGGCGGAAGCTCAATGGGAGGCCGTGTTTAGTACTAGCCCCCCTCGGAGATTAAAGTATTATACACACCCATTTCTTTATTGTGTGGTCAAAAAATTATATTAATAAGCCATATCTTCGATCCCCGAGGGGCTAGTACTAAACACGGTGTAAGCTCAATGGGAGGCCATGTTTAGTACTAGCCCCTCGGAAATCAACGTATTATATACACCCATTTCTATTTTGTGTGATCGATAAACTATATTAAATGATATCTTTGATCCCCGAGGGGCTAGTACTAAACACGGCTTCCCATTGAGCTTCCGCCATGTTTAGTACTAGCACTGCGGAAGTGACGCGTAGATAACAGTCCAAAGTAGCCCCAAACAGTCTCTCCCTTCGATTATTTCGAGGAAGAAGCGTAAAAAGTAGAAAAAATTACTAAAAGAAGGTTTTCTGAAGCTCTGTCACTCTAGAGAGTCCTTATACCCAATTCGATTCGGCAGTTGCATGGCTTTGAATTGGTTAGCATAGAGAATAGAACGGAATGTACAATTTAGGCCAAAAGCCAAGCGCTGGGACCTACGAGGTCATTCAGCGCTGAAAGGGGAAATAGAGAGTAAAAGGTTTGACAGGTGTGACAGGAGAGGGTGGAAAGACTGTGAAAGGAGGTACAGTAAAAGGAACGAAAGGGGTTGCAGCTAGGGGGCCGAAGGGACGCTGCAAAGAACCTTAACAAACGCCCACAATGCACCGCATGAGGGGTACTGACGGCACTGCCACCCTATGGGGGAAAATAAGGCAGCGACTGAGGACTTGGGTTTCCCTGGAGGCGACCCTCTCACATTTTATAGAAACCGCTCGAAAAACACGAGCAGAAACTCGAAAGAGCACAAACGCACAAACACATACATACAAACACACACATACACACACATACAAGCATTCACTTATGCTTGCGGTTGGGGAATTCTGAATACCTGCGTCTATGTTCCTCTTCCCTTCCCTGTCCAGATGATTTACCCGTTTCTCCCTATTTTTTTTTGTTTCGGCTCTACTTCTCTTCCTCTACCTTTATTTTTCTCTTCTTCTTCTTCTTCCTCTTATTTAGATTCACTTTGTGTATTCTTTTTGTGTTTCTGTCCTCTTTTTATTAGTCTAGTTTTGGAAGTTTGAATTTCAGGTCAGTGGCCCCTTTGGTGGGCTTGTTCCGTATGAATAGGGTTCATCTTCTCAATAATAATAATAATAATAATAATAATAATAATAATAATAATAATAATAATAATAATAATAATAATAATCTATTTGTTTATTTGTGTGGTTCTCCTACAGAATGACTTTCAGATCCAAGAGAATGATGTACTGTGTTTTTTTCCTTCTTTCCAGTTCTGGAAAGTCTTTTTTTTTTTTTTGACACTTTGATGGTAATTCTCGCAAAATTTCACGTCCGAATCATTTATAACGAGTCTGTCCCTAATCTGCATGTCCTGGACATTTTCAGACCTGAGCAAAGACCTGGTATATATATATATATATATATATATATATATATATATATATATATATATATATATATATATATATTATATATATATATATATATATATATATATATATATATATATATATATATATATATATATACACATATATATATATATATATATATATATATATATATATATATATATATATATATATATATATATATATATATATAGAGAGAGAGAGAGAGAGAGAGAGAGAGAGAGAGAGAGAGATTTATAAGTCCTAGTCCCGAATTTGGGCCAACAAGCAAGTTCCTGATCCCCCTTGATTTTATGCACCGAAAGTGATGGCCTTCGAAAACAGCTATTTGGGGAGAATCTGGTTCGAGAATCAAGACACAAAAATTCAGCATTGGGGGGAACCTCGCACTAGTCCCCGCACCCCTGCGCAAAAAGGCTGGAAAACCCTTCCATGTGTCATAGCACGAGAGAAAATCCCAAGATTCCAGGTAAACTTCTAGGAAATACCCGGGTGTGTGTGCATGGGACATCCATAACCTGCTCTGAAGTCATGACGCCAGTTGGGAGAAGCAGTTAGTTCGAGAGTGACACATTTGTTGTTGCCTTAGTGGGGTGGCCAGATCCGTCCAAAATTCGCGGGTTCTCGAATTCCAGCTTCGTAGCGGTGGAACGACAGCTTTTCCAGTTGCTGAGGCGATCGTACCTCGGTAGTTTCCAGCCGTGGTGTCCCGTACATTCCAGAAGTGGGATCCGATATATAATATAAAACAGTCTCCAATTTTGGAATCGTTTGTCTCTGGAATCTCACATATTCCAGGTGCTGAATCAGGCATTATCCGTTAGTTTCCAGCTAAGGAATCACATACTTTATAGCTGTGGAATCACATACTTTATATCTGTGGAATCACATACTTTCCAGCACTGGGATAAAATATAATCCAAAAATTTCTAGTTGTGGCATCCCATATTTTCTGGTTATAACGACAAACGTAATCCATTGCATTTTAATAAGTGGAACCGAATACCGTTATTAGTTTGGTGATGTTAATTCTAATGCTATGCTTTATGTTTGTTTGGGCAAAGTGAATGATCATGTTATACCTGCAATTAATGCTTTAAGTTAACTGGTTTCGGTGAATATGGAATTGGTTTTTACTGGTTTTGGTGACTATGGAATTGTTTTTTACTGGTTTGGTGACTATGGAATTGTTTTTTTTATTGGTTTTGTGAATATGGAATTGATTTTTATTGGTTTTGTGAATGTGGAATTGGTTTTTTTAACTGGTTTTGGTGATTATAGTATGTCAAAATCTATTCGTCTGCTGTCGAGTGCAACTGCTTTCAAGTTATGAAATCAAACCTTTTGTATTTTAGGTACCAAAAGTGTTCAGACAACGATGGTGTTCAAATCTTGGAGAAAAAATAACGGAATCTACAGCTACGGAAAAAGAGAAACAGAAAAGGGGAAAGAGAGACATAGAGGAGAGAGAGAGAAACAGTCTTTTACACGTCGAAGTGACGCTTTGAGACCCGCTTCAAAACAAACTTTGTCTTGGATCCAGCCTCCAAATGGCGAATGTCCGCGGAAGGAAGGATACGCGATCTCCCTGTCAGCTGGGGCCCTCTATAACACGTCCCCTGGTAAGATTTTGATTAATTTTTGACTCCATATCTTTTCTGCATGATTTTCACACTCGGTGCATGGCCCACGCAGCTTTCTCGAAAATATTCCAGACGAAAGGAAGGAACCATTTTCCTCGTAGACACGTCCAGCCGATAGGAGTTGCGTAAGATGTCGACCGCCCGATGCCAAGTTCTCATCTATTTTTCGAAATGTCGACCTTCCTTTCCTCTTCTCTTTCGGACGAATGGTGCCGGCGGGTGTGTGTGTGCCTTCCCTGGCCGTCTGTCACTCCGCAAGCTGTAGTTTTCTGTGGCCAAACGTAGATTTAACCTCTGGATTAGGTAGTCGGCAACCGCTTATCAATCTACCACTGTTTTGGCGTGCTTTCGTTCGTGTGTTTGCAAGCATTTGAAAGCTCACGCATGCGTGTTTTGGGGGGGATGGCAAACACTTGGGCCAGTTTCACAGAGTTATTGCGAATATCACCAATGTAATTATCACGATAATCACCGTGACCATTCGACGTGTCAGTCAATGCAGGTGAAACATTGCAATGCGGTCGCTGGTCATTGACTTGCAAGACTAGTCCGGACTTTCACGAAAGCGAATACCCAAAGGAGAGTTGAAGCGATGAGAAGGTTTTTAAAACAAAATGTGCTGAAACAATGAGATATTAATACGGACTGGGTTATGAGGGTAAAACAAGGTAAACTGGTAAGAGGGGGGTGAATGATTATGAAGGATTCAAGCTGTGCTACGTAGATCTATAACCAAACAGGAGAGAAAGTTACTCATTAAAAAAAAATGGCTGCTGTTTATCTATTAATGTATCTCTCTGCTTGATCAGGAAGAGTTCACAGTCAGTTTGCACAGCAATGACAGAGATATTAATAGAAAAAAGCTGTTAACCATGAATTATGATAGTTACCCCACACTCAAGCGTTATTTCTCGTAGGGGGGTAGCGCCGTCAGTCCACCTCATGCTATGTACTGTAGGCATTGCTAAAGGTTCTTTGCAGCGTCCCTTCGGCCCCTAGCTGCGACCCATTCCATTCCTTTTACTGTACTTCCATTCATATTTTTTCAACCATCTCGCTATCCACCCTCTCTTGACAAATATTCCATAGGGCTACTGAGAAGTTTTCCTACTGTTACACCTTTCAAACCTTCCTAATCTAAACAATTTCCTTTTTAGTGCTGAATGACCTTGTAGGTTCCAGTGCTTGGCCTTTGGCCTAAACTCTGTGTTCGGTCAATTCAAGCGTTATTTCCACTGTCCTTTACGAATGCTTGGACGCAAATTGCACCACTTACATTTCCCTTCACAAACAGCAGGAAGTTGACAGTTTTCTGTACAAGTACATCAGTGACACTAACAACAAATTAACAATTAATAATTACTAATCTAGATAAAGACTTAATTCTACAACAGACAGACGGATAAGAAAGTAATGATAATTTTTATGAAATATGAACGCGACTCAGTCCCGTGGCCTTTCATGTCAGAAATGAAATGAATATTTTACGGATTTTTTAATGAGATGTCATTTGCTCGGCGGCCTCGAAGCGTGACATGGCGTAAAAAGACCGGTCGGATATCGCTGTTCTATTGTGTTTTGTCATAATCCGAGATAAAACGAGCATTAGCCTAGATGATTGGGCCATTTTGCCGAGACTGGGGGCGATTTAAGAGGCTGGTGTTGTGGATAAGAGCGCCATAAATGGAATAAATCAAATGATGATTGCTCGGGGCTTGCGGAGGCTCGGTTGCAGGCGTTAAAAAAAAAAAAATTCTACTTTTTGCGGGTTTAAGAGTCCATCTGGAGGCACTAGGAGGATGTAGATTCCTTGGCCGTCTCACTTCCTCCAGAGGATCAGGATACCCCGAGGAAAGGACCGTGCGGGACCCCCGAAAACCCGAGCAATTTTCCTGGGAAGTTCCCCGGGCTCACTTGAGGCCCTCCGTCTCATCTACCCGACGCTCGGGGAAATCTTCTTCTTCCCGTCCGGATCCAGGCCTCGTCCCACCTGCCTTTAAAAACGAGTCTTCGTCCGTCACCGGGAACCTATCTGTCTTCTGGACGTCCGTTCTGTTCGCGATCGGGTAAAATAAGCCTTAAAAAAGGGGCTGACCTACATAACAACTTCGTGGTGCTTGCTTGCTGCTCCGGTTTCGAGAGCGCGGCAGCAGCGGAGGCTTCCATCTTGCTCGGTCGGTCGTCAGCCGCCGCGCGGATTTTTCTCCCAAAGTTGCCCCCCCCCCCTCTCTCTCTCTCTTTTCCGTCCATCGACGGGGGACGCTCGCCTGCTCGTTCGCGGCCCTTAGCGGATAAACAACGAATGAATGCTTTCAAAATCACTCACGGTTGATCAAAAGGAGTGGGGAGGTGACTGCCTGCCGCCGCCGTGAGGACGCCAGATGACGATTCGGGGCGAAAGTTGAGAGGCTTCGTCGAGTTGTTGCCGAGTGGCGTTGATGGCGGTGTGGGTTGGACTTCCGCAGTGGAAGAGACTCCCTCCTCTTCTCCTTCGCCTTCACTGGACGATGTTCTCCAGTGGCGAATGTCTAGGAAATGTGAGGGTATTTCCCCCCTGCCCCCCCCCAGGAGACACCCCCCTGAGAGGAGAAGACTTTTTTTTTCTTGTTTAATATTTTGACCTTTATCTTTTAACCCCGATGACATAAGGCTATCGTCGTGTGCGAGATATGTCGGCGGTAAATTGCTGTGACGTTTTGATAATAAACACTAATTGCTCTACGCATTTACGTGTGTTCATAGCTGGACATATGCGCATCAAATATACGCTTACATCATCCTGTAAATTATATTGTTTATAAAAATATGACGCGCGTTCGGAACGCGCTTGAGTGCCATTCGTTTCTGCATGAAAAAAGTGAATAACGCCAGGCGCTTCATCCCCTATGGAAATCGAAAGATTTAGGGAACACAAAATTACCAATGAATTCCGAAATCCAAACCAAAGAGAAGTGACCAGGACAAGGGATTGAAGAAATGTATTAGGCCCAGGTTTCACGATTCCCACACAGAATATATAGGAAGGGGAAGGCTGACAGGCACAAGGGGGTTCGGAACTTATCTTCAGCGTAGCTAAAGTCAGACGCATTGGCAAAAATGCAATCTTCTTAACAGCTGATGCAACAAAACGAAAACACTTTGGTGTGACAAGTGGGCGGGATATGGGACAATCACCCAAGTCATAGGCCTAGTTAACAAGCCAACTTATCACACCACGAGGGCGTCATGAGTATGGGATTATTATTATTATTATTATTATTATTATTATTATTATTATTATTATTATTATTCAGCAGACGAATCCTATTCATATGGAACAAGCCCACCACAGGGGCCACTGACTTGAAATTCAAGCTTCCAAAGAATATGGTGCTCATTAGAAAGAAGTAACAGTAGGTAAAGGGAAGTACAGAAAGAAGAGATCACTTATTAAAAAAGAAAAATAAATGAACAAACTAATAAATAAACGGATAAAAATGAAAGTAAATTATCAAAATGCAAGGAGAATTGCATCTTCGCTTGAACTTCTGAAGAAGTTCCAATTGCACATCTTCAGGGAGACTGTTCCTCAGTCCAACAGTGTGAGGAATAAGGGACCTCTGGATCTAAGAATTTCGACAGTTAGGCACATTCACTGCACATTATTGCTGCTGTTCTTACCCACAAACGTGTCTGTACACAGACATACCTGCATGACATACCTACAAAATATGAACCAATTCTCAGAGGAGGACACCTTCCATCAAACACAGTCAGAAACAGTGCCCTGGACAAGAGACTTCCCTCAGCTGACACACACTGGGGCTTGATATTCCTACAAACTATGTCTTGAATGATGAACAAGAGAAGCCATTAATGAATTAAGCACAGAAGGCTTCTCTGGGCACCTGCTTTAGTGACATGTACCCAGAGGGGGAATGGGCACATACTCCCTCTAGAAAAGGACTGAGGGTCACCCCGCTAAAAACATTAAAAACACATAAGCACTTAAGTGTAGATTTAGGCAGGTTATATGGAAACCTCCAAGGAAATGGAACCCAGTGGAAAAATGGCAATTCAAATGTGCTATTGTCAACACAGGTGAAAAAAAAATGATGTGTAAACACAGGTGAAAAAATGATGTGTCAATTCAAAAATAACACTTAATATGGAAAACTATATGTAGCTTGGAACTTTTTTAATGTCCTGCAAAAATCAAGGCCTTAATTGTTGTTGATCTCTCTCTCTCTCTCTCTCTCTCTCTCTCTCTCTCTCTCTCTCTCTCTCTCTCTCTCTCTCTAGAAAGAGAAAGACATACCCACAAGAGCCCTTCTCCTTAAAATAACTCTCACTCTCTATTTCCCTCTCTCTCTCTCTCTCTCTCTCTCTCTCTCTCAAACTACATTAGAATTACTGTATACTGTATGAAACAGTATAACTCTGTGGATACAGAAAGGGAATTTGTATATTAAGGTCAAAATTAGTTATACCAGCTTGAATAGAATGGACTTATTATTATTATTATATTATTATTATTATTATTATTATTATTATTATTATTATTATTATTATTATTATTATCATTATTATATTATTATTATTATTCAGAAGATAAACCCCTATTCATGTGGAACAAGCCCACAGGGACCATTGGCTTGAAATTCAAGCTTCCAAAGAACATGGTGCTCATTTTTGAAAGAAGTTACAGAAGATAATAAGAAATATGGACAAAAAAGAGACCAGATATTATAAAAGAAAGGCATAAATGAAAAAATAAATAGATAAAAATATAAATAGATTAGTAATAATAATAAGTACGTAGGTATATGCAAATACAACTGATCACAGATATTTAGAGATAAAAGATTTTGCCATATAAAATTCTGTCGAATATAAACTCAATGACACAGTCTTAGCCTATCCTATGTTTCAAAGAATGACCTGGTTTTTGCACAGACTGAGACTCTGGGTTTTGAAACTGATCATGGTTGAGGATTTTTCATCAGTTCCAGTACTGGGAACTAGTGAGTATTCTCAGCTGGTTGTATAGCAAACTTTGAGGATTTTTGCATCAGTTCTGTTACTAAGAACTAGTGGATATTCTTAACTGGTTTTATAACAGATACTGAGGATTTTTCATCAGTTCTGTTACTAGGAGCTATCTAGTATTCTTAGCTGGTTTTATAACAAACACTGAAATCTTTTTCAGCACTTCTGGTACTAGGAACTATAGCGTATTCTTAGCTGGTTTTATAGCAAACATTGAGGATTTTTTCATCAGTTCTGTTACTAGGAACTATTGAGTATTCTTAGCTGGTTTTATAACAAACATTGAGGATTTTTCATCAGTTATGCTACTAGGAATTATCTAGTATTCTTAGCTGGTTTTACAATAAACATTGATTATTTATTCATCAGTTCTATTACTAGGAATTATTGAATGTTCTTAGCTGGTTTTATAACAAACATTGAAATTTTTCTCAGCACTTCTGGTACTAGGAACTATAGAGTGTTCTTAGCTGGTTTTATAACAAACATTGAGGATTTTTCATCAGTTCTTTTACTAGGAACTGTCTAGTATTCTTAGCTGGTTTTATAATAAATATTGACTATTTTTTCATCAGTTATATTCCTAGGAACTATTGAATGTTCTTAGCTGGCTTTATAACAAACACTGAAATTTTTTCAGCACTTCTGGTATTAGGAACTAGAGCATATTCTTAGCTAGTTTTATGGCAAACATTGAGGATTTTTCATCAGTTATGTTACTAGGAACTATCTAGTATTCTTAGCTGGTTTTATAATACACATTGACTATTTATTCATCAGTTTTATTACTAGGAACTATTGAATGTTCTTAGCTGGATTTACAACAAACATAGAAATTTTTTCAGCACTTCTGGTACTAGGAAATATTAAGTATTCTTAGCTGGTTTTATAATAAATATTGAGATTTTTTTTGTCAGTTCCAGTACTAGGAACCATTGCGTATTCGTAGCTGGTTTTATAACAAACATTGAGGATTTCTCATCAGTTCTAATACTAGGAACTATCGAGTACTCTTAGCTGGTTTTATAAAAACATTGGGGATATATTCATCAGTTCTATTACTAGGAACTATTGATTCTTAGCTGGTTTTCTCACAAACGCTGAATTTTTTTTACAGAACTTCTGGTACTAGGAACTATCTGGTATTCTTAGCTGGTTTTATAATGAACACTGATATTTTTTCAGCACTTCTAGTACTAGGAATAGGAACTATTGAGTATTCTTAGCTGGTTTTATAGCAAACATTGAGGATTTTTTCATCACTTCTGAGACTAGGAGCTATTGAGTATTCATAGCTGGTTTTCTCACAAACACTAAATTTTTTTCAGCACGTCTAGTACTAGGAAGTATAGAGCATTATTAGCTGGTTTTATATAAAACACTGAGGATTTTTTCATCAGTTCTGTTACTAGGAACTATAGAGTATTCCTAGCTGTTTTTATAACAAACATTGAAATTTTTTATTGCATCTGGTACTAGGAACTATAGAGTATTCTTAGCTGGTTTCATAACAAACACTGAGGATTTTTCATCAGTTCCAGTAATAGGAACTAGTCAGCAATCTTAATTTAATTTCATTTGCATTATTTGCACGCAATTACCTGATGAAAACCATTGTACTGATGTCATCTGTCACTGTGGCATCAGAATCTATGTAATATAAACAAAGCGAGTAACAAGGCATTTTATGAACAAGACATGACTTCACCTGACTGTATACGGGAAACTGAGACAGGCTTTATAAATCCGGTATCAGTTTCCCATATACAATCACAATCAGGTGAGGTCATCTTTGGTCCATAACATGCCTTGTTACTTGCTTTGCTTATATATTTTATAAATTCTGGTGTGACAGTGATAGATGGCGTCAGTGAAATTGTTTTTATGAAGCAATTGTGTGAAAAGCTGACAAAATCCTCAATGTTTGTTTTACAACCAGCTAAGGTTACTCATTAGTTTCTAGTACTAGAACTGAAGAAGAAATTTTTTATATATGTTAAAAAAACAGCTAAGAATACTTACTAGTGTCTAGTACTGGAACTGATGAAAACATCCTCAATGTATGTTATAAAACCAGATCAGATTACTCACTTGTTTCTAGTACTAGAGCTGCTGACAAAATCCTCAGTGTTTGTTATAAAACCAACTAAGATTACAAGCTAGTTTCTAGTACTAGAACCTTGGAAAAAATAATAATTTTTAAAAATCAGCTAAGATTTTTAGTTTTTAGTTTCAGACCTTCTGAAAAAATCCCCAATGTTTGTTATAAAACCAGCTAAGAATACTCAATAGTTCTTAGTAATAGAAATGATAAAATAGATCCTCAATGTCTGTTATAAAACCAACTAGGATCACTTACTAGTTTCTAGTATTAGAACAGTTGAAAAAATCCTCAATATTTGTTAAAAGACCATATAAAATTACTCACTAGTTACTAGTACTAAGCTGATGAAAAAGTCTTCAGTATTTGCTATAAAACCAGCTAAGATTATTCAATAGTTGCTAGATTAGAACCGGTGAAAAAATACTCAATACGTGTTATAATACTAGCTAAGATGACTCACTAGTTTCTAGTACTGGAACTGTTAAAAAACTCCTCAGTATTTGTTATAAATCCAGCTAAGATTATTCACTAGTTGCAGCAGCAGAACAGTTGGAAAAATCCTTAATATCTGTTAACAAAACTAGTCAAGATTACTAACTAGTTTCTAGTACTGGAACTGATAAAAAAAATCCTAAATTTATAAAAACATATATGATCACTCACCGGTTTCCAGTACTGCAGAGCATATTGGCCTTTTCAGAACCTTGAATAGCTTGACAGAATTTACAGCCACGCAATGTCAGGTGCTAATTGACTTGCAAATAAGCTCCCCATTTATTTCAGGGCGTGAATACGATGACCACCCTTCTACCCTAAGAATTACACAACGCTGGCATTCAGATGAGAAAAGCAAGGGTCACAAGGCTTTCCACGACAGCATCTGGGCATCAGGTGCCCCATTCATGCATGTATGTTTTGGAATCACTTGAAGAGGTTTAAAAACACACTTTGGGTAGATGGACTTGCAGATGAACCTGGAAAGACAAGGGCTTCTACAATTAGACATCATGGTCAGAGAAGTTCTGAGACAGGTAGATACCCTGTAGTACTTAGTGTATGCATGGTGTCAGGTTTTGGGAAACACTGATGAAATGAGAGCCAAGAACACGTAGAACTGCTGGAGATGCAAAGGCTGGAACCAAAGGCTCAAAATTCAAGAGTATGATGGGAGAGAAAAGAAAGCCATTTAATTAAAATATAGACGTAAATGTGAGCAAGTGCCCTAGAGAGAATAAGTTGTTCTTAAGTTAGGTATACCTTACTTTTACCAGACTACTGGGCTGATTAACAGCTCTCCTAGGGCTGACCAGAAGGATTAGACTTATTTTACGTGACTAAGAACCAGTTGGTTCTGTAGATATGTGAATGCAGATGCTAATGAGCAAATGGACCTCAAAATTATAAAAGAAAATAAGTATATGGGGAGGTAGAAGGACAGCCTGAGGAGAATACACTCCTGGCTCGATGGAGTGAGTATTTTGAAGATTTACTGAATCTGGAGAACAGGAGAAAGGACAGCTGAATGATGCAGGAGTGGAAGTGGCCAGATCTTTGTGGAAATGATGCTGAGGATGGAGAAGCACCAGGTTCCAAATATGGTAGAGAAAGGAATGGTTATTCCTTTGCATAATGGTAAAAGTGATATACTGTAGGTAATTGAGAATGACAAGAGTATAATCACACTCAGTATATCAAGGAATCTGTATGGTAGTATTCACAGGAAGAGGCTGCAAGTGCCACACATGAATCTAGAGAAGCTCAACGAATTTTTCTAGATACACGGTGCCATATATGGAAGCGAGGGGGCGAACGGAAATGTTGTGTGGGGAGATTGTATGGCAAAATGGAATTTGATGATCTAGGCATGGGAAATATGGGACAGAATGAGGAAAGCAGAATCAGGAGAAGAGAAGTAGAATGAATTAAACTAATAGCTAATCTTTTCTGAGTTTCAAAGCACCAGCCTATGGTTAATGTATTCACTTGTTGTTGTTCAGCCCAGGGTCAGACTCTCCTTCCACTGACCCCTACGTGGGTTCACAGAATGAAGGTTCACCTTGGACCAGGTTCTAAGACAGTACATGATGTCTCTAGGATCTTAGTGGCTGTGTTGACCTTCTCTTTTGTGATGCCATGGATCTCTCTCTCTCTCTCTCTCTCTCTCTCTCTCTCTCTCTCTCTCTCTCTATATATATATATATATATATATATATATATATATATATATATATGTATATGAATACAGTATATATATATATATATATATATATATATATATATATATATATATATATATATATATATATATAATACAGTTTTACAGTGAAGGTCTGTTTAAGCAATAAAGGTTACTTCTACTGTTCTACAGTAAAGGCCACTTTTGCAGAAAAGGTTAGGTTTACAATGAAGGACAGTTATACATTAAAAGATAGTTTTGCAGTGAAGGACAGTTTTACATTAGAAGATAGTTTTTCTATGAAGGACAGTTTTACATTGGAAGACAGTCTTACAATGAAGGACAGCTTTACATTAAAAGGTAGTTTTTCAATGAAGGACAGTTTTATATTAGAAGGTAGTTTTCCAGTGAAGGACAGTTTTACATTAGAAGATAGTTTTGCAAGAAGGACAGTTTTACATTAAAGATAGTTTTTCAATGAAGGACAATTTTACATCAGAAGACAGTCTTACAATGAAGGACAGTTTTACATTAAAAGGTAGTTTTCAATGAAGGGCAGTTTTGTATTAGAAGATAGTGTTTCAGTGAAGGACAGTTTTACATTATAAGATAGTTTTTCAGTGAAGGACAGTTTTACATTAGAAGATAGTTTTTCAGTGAAGGACAGTTTTACATTGGAAGATAGTTTTTCAATGAAGGACAGCTTAACATTAGAAGATAGTTTTTCAGTGAAGGACAGTTTTACATTAATAGATAGTTTTTCAGTGAAGGACAGTTTTACATTAATATATAGTTTTTCAGTGAAGGACAGTTTTACATTAGAAGATAGTTTTTCAGTGAAGGACAGTTTTACATTAGAAGACAGTTTTTCAGTGAAGGACAGTTTTACATTAGAAGATAGTTTTTCAATGAAGGACAGATTTACATTAGAAGATAGTTTTTCAGTGAAGGACAGCTTTACATTAGAAAATAGTTTTTCAGTGAAGGACAGCTTTACATTAGAAGATAGTTTTTCAGTGAAGGACAGTATTACATTAAAAGATAGTTTTACACTGAATGAAAGTTTTACAACGTAGGGCAGTTATAGAGTCAAGGACAATTCTGCAATAATGGCCAGCTGTCCAATGAAGGCCAGTTTTGCAGAAAAGTACAGTTTTCCATTAAAGACAGTTCTACAGTGGAAGATATTTCAATATTAGAAGACAGTTTTAAAAAAGGGACGGGACAGTTTTATATTGAAAGACAGTTTTACAATACTTTCTCAGTCAAAGACCAGTTTTACAGAGAAGAAGAATTTCTCAGTCAAAGACCAGTTTTACTGCAAAGAATACTTTCTCAGTCAAAGACCAGTTTTACAGAGAAGAAGAATTTCTCAGTCAAAGACCAGTTTTACTGCAAAGAATACTTTCTCAGTCAAAGACCAGTTTTACAGAGAAGAAGAATTTCTCAGCCAAAGACCAGTTTTACTGCAAAGAATACTTTCTCAGTCAAAGACCAGTATTACAGCAAAGAATACTTTCTCAGTCAAAGACCAGTTTTACTGCAAAGAATACTTTCTCAGTCAAATACCAGTTTTACATCAAAGAATACTTGGTCAGTCAAAGACCAGTTTAACAACAAAGAATACTTTCTTAGTCAAATACCAGTTTTATAGAAATGAATACTTTCTCAATCAAAGACCAATTTTACGGCAAAGCACACTTTTTCAGTCAAAGATCAGTTTTATGGCAAAGAATACTTTCTCAGTCAAAGACCAGTTTTACAGTAAAGAATACTTTCTCAGTCAAAGACCAGTTTTACAGTAAAGAATACTTTCTCAGTCAAAGACCATTTTTAAAGAATACTTTCTCAATCAAAGACCAATTTCTCTTTCTCAGTCAAAGACCAGTTTTACAGTAAAGAATACTTTCTCAGTCAAAGACCAGTTTTACACCATAGAATACTTTCTCAGTCACAGAGGCCAGTTTTACAGCAAAGAATACTTTCTCAGTCAAAGGCCAGTTTTACACCAAAGAATACTTTCTCAGTCAAAGGCCAGTTTCACAGCAAAGAATACTTTCTCAGCCAAAGACCAGTTTCATATCAAAGAATACTTTCTCAGTCAAAGACCAGTTTCTCATCAAAGAATATTTCTCAGCCAAAGACCAGTTTCACATCAAAGAATACTTTCTCAGTCAAAGGCCAGTTTTACAGCAAAGAATACTTTCCCAGTCAAAGGCCAGTTTTACAGTAAAGAATACGTTCTCAGTCAAAGGCCAGTTTTACAGCAAAGAATACCATCTCAGTCAAAGGCCAGTTTTACAGCAAAGAATACTTTCTCAGTCAAAGACCAGTTTCACATAAAAGAATACTTTCTCAGTCGAAGACCAGTTTTACAGCAAAGAATACTTTCTCAGTCAAAGACCAGTTTTCCAGCAAAGAATACTTTCTTAGTCAAAGACCAGTTTCACAGCAAAGAACACTTTCTCAGTCAAAGGCCAGTTTTACAGCAAAGAATATTTTCTCAGTCAAAAACCAGTTTTACACCAAAGAATACTTTCCCAGTCAAAGACCAGTCTCACAGCAGAGAATACTTTCTCAGCCAAAGACCAGTTTTACATCAAAGAATACTTTCTTAGTCAAAGACCAGTTTCACAGCAAAGAATACTTTCTTAGTCAAAGACCAGTTTCACATCACAGTATACTTTCTCAGTCAAAGGCCAGTTTTATGGCAAAGAATACTTTCTCAGTCAAAGACCAGTTTCACAGCAAAGAGTACTTTCCCAGTCAAAGGCCAGTTTTACAGCAAAGAATACATTCTTAGTCAAAGACCAGTTTTACCGCAAAGAATACTTTCTTAGTCAAAGGCCAGTTTCACAGCAAAGAACACTTTCTCAGTCAAAGACCAGTTTCACATCAAAGAATACTTTCTCAGTCAAAGACCAGTTTTACATCAAAGAATACTTTCTCAGTCAAAGACCAGTTTTACAGCAGAGAATGTTTTTTCAGCCAAAGACCAAAGTTTCAACATCACAAAGAATACTTTTTCAGCCAAAGACCAGTTTCACATCAAAGAATACTTTCTCAGCCAAAGACCAGTTTCACATCACAGTATACTTTCTCAGTCAAAGGCCAGTTTTATGGCAAAGAATACTGTCTCAGTCAAAGGCCAGTGTCACATCAAAGAATACTTTCTCAGCCAAAGACCAGTTTCACATCAAAGAATACTTTCTCAGCCAAAGACCAGTTTCACAGCAAAGAATACTTTTTCAGCCAAAGACCAGTTTCACACCAAAGAGTACTTTCTCAGTCAAAGACCAGTTTTACAGTAAGGAATACTTTCTCAGTCAAAGGCCAGTTTCACATCAAAGAATACTTTCTCAGTCAAAGACCAGTTTCACATCAAAGAATACTTTCTCAGTCAAAGACCAGTTTCAAAACAAAGAATACTTTCTAGTCAAAGACCAGTTTCACAGCAAAGAATACTTTCTCAGCCAAAGACCAGTTTCACACCAAAGAATACTTTCTCAGTCAAAGACCAGTTTCAAAACAAAGAATACTTTCTTAGTCAAAGACCAGTTTTACACCAAAGAATACTTTCTCAGTCAAAGACCAGTTTCACATCAAAGAATACTTTCACAGTCAAAGACCAGTTTTATAGCAAAGAACACTTTCTCAGTCAAAGACCAGTGTCACATCAAAGAATACTTTCTCAGTCAAAGGCCAATTTCACATCAAAGAATACTTTCTCAGTCAAAGACCAGTATTACAGCAAAGAATACTTTCTCAGTCAAAGACCAGTATTACAGCAAAGAATACTTTCTCAGTCAAAGACCAGTTTTACAACAAAGAATACTTTCTCAGTCAAAGACCAGTATTACAGCAAAGAATACTTTCTCAGTCAAAGACCAGTTTCACAACAAAGAATACTTTTCAGTCAAAGACCAGTTGTACATCAAAGAATACTTTTTCAGTCAAAGACCATTTACAGATCAAAGAATACTTTCTCAGTCAAAGACCAGTTTTACTGCAAAGAATACTTTTTCAGTCAAAGACCAGTTTCACATCAAAGAATACTTTCTCAGTCAAAGACCAGTTTTACTGGAAAGAATACTTTTTCAGCCAAAGACCAGTTACAGATCAAAGAATACTTTCTCAGTCAAAGGCCAGTTTTACGGCAAAGAATACTTTCTTAGTCAAAGACCAGTTTTACACCAATGAATACTTTCTCAGTCAAAGACCAGTTTTACAGCAATGAATACTTTTTCAGCCAAAGACCAGTTTCACATCAAAGAATACTTTCTCAGTCAGAGGCCAGTTTTACGGCAAAGAATACTTTCTCAGTCCAAGACCAGCTACATAGCAAAGAATACTTTCTTAGTCAAAGACCAGTTTTACGGCAAAGAATACTTTCTCAGTCAAAGAACAGTTTCACATTAAAGAATACTTTTTCATTCAAAGGCTAGTTTTATAACAAAGAATACTTTCCAAGTCGATGACCAATTTTACGTCAAAGAATACTTTCTCAGTGAAAGGCCAGTTTCCCATCAAAGAATACTTGCTCAGTCAAAGCTTGTACCGTCAAGAATGATAAAAGTACCTCCACTCAACCTGCTTATAGAGAGAGAGAGAGAGGGTGGACCTTTCCTTAAGAAGAATATCCCGTATTGCTCTATTTAGGAAGCCTGTATCGTCAAGATCGCTAAAAGTACCTTCATTCTACCCGCTTAGGGAGAGAGAGAGAGAGAGAGAGAGAGAGGCTGGACCTTCCCCTAATAAAAATCCGCTAAAGTAAGAGAACGCTCCAGAAATGGCATGTTTTTTCCCCCTGGGTTTTTTGCCCCCGCCCTGAAAGAAGGAAAACGGGCATCTCTGGTACTCGCCGCCTCTAACCGACCCGAACGGGTTTGCGCTAACTCGGAGCCGCCTCGCCTGATTTTTTTTCTTTTTTCTCTTTTAAATCTACACCCTTCCGTGCACAGGGTACGTCGGGGTGGGAGCGCGCGACTTGGGTATGCTGCCCAGGGGCGAAGTTGTTGGGTTCTCGATTCCAGAGGCGAACTTATTGGTTGGATGTTTTGGGAAAATGTATGAATTTTGTTCTGAATTCTGAACGTTCTTTTTATAAAGCTACTGGTTTTTATATTATTTCAGACTTGCGTTAGTTTATCCTGAATTTTTTTTCTCGGGCATTGGGTATGTTTTCGTAAGCATACCAATGTCTAATATGCCCCAATAACTTTTACGATTAATTAAATCTCTATTGCCAGTCTTTCTTAACGTTGCGTTTTAACAGAGATGTTTCACATTCACATTTAAATACCTGATCCCCTTTTCATACAGAGAGCGACCGCATTCGCTCAACGGCAGAGGCACTAATGTGCAACAAATGTCTCGCCTCGCCGCCGAACTTCTCGAAAGTTCCAGACGTCCTTTGTTCCACACACCGCTGGGCTGTGGAACAGCCTCATTACTGAGGATGTGAAACTGGAACTTCAGAAGTTCAAGCGAAGGTGAGATGCATTACTGCCCTAAAACAATTCACCTTGTGCTTTTTATAATTTACTTACATTTTTATCTGTTTATTTATTAGTTTGTTGATTTGATTTTTTTATTTTGTAAAAAGTGAGTTTTCTTCTCTCTCTCTCTATTTTTCCTGTTACCTGCTGTTACTTTTTTTTCTGATGGACACCTTAATATTCTTTGGAAGTTTGAGGTTCAAGTCAGTGGCCCCCTTTGGTGGGTTTGTTCCATAGGAATTGGGTTCGTCGTCTGAATAATAATAATAATAATAATAATAATAATAATAATAATAATAATAATAATAATAATAATAATAATAATAATAATAATAATAATAATAATGACAAGTCCACACACACGAACAATAAATATATATATATATATATATATATATATATATATATATATATATATATATATATATATATATACACTGTATATATATATAGTGTGTGCGTATCTGTTTGTATATGCGTGTGTATGTGTGTATATACGTGTGTGTATGTGAATTTATTACCTATTATAATTTGAGGAATAGTGTATTACTATACAGTATATATACATACATACCTACATACATACATATATATACGTACATATATATATATATATATATATATATATATATATACAGTATATATATTTGATATTTATAAAATCATTGTCTGTATAGATATAATAATTTCACATTATAGTCTGTACATTAATTCTTAGTATCTCTAATTTCCTTTTTATTATTTTCAGTTTTCTAACCTTCTTAAGTGAATCATCTTTATACACATTCCGGAAGTTATTGAATAAAATATTACAAGTACGAAATATGTTTTTTTTTATTTTGCAATATATACAGTATATATACACATGTATATATATATATATATATATATATATATATATATATATATATATATATATATATATATTTGTGTGTGTATGTGTTTCATAAATAACCTCATTTAGTTAACTATTATTATTATTATTATTATTATTATTATTATTATTATTATTATTATTATTATTATTATTCAGTTCTAAAAGTCAGATTTCTGTACCTTCCTCTGTACTTCTTGTGTCATATAATCTGACGTTGCTTCTGCTCCGTCTATCCAGCACTTCAGAGGTTAAAAGACCATTGTATATATATATATATATATATATATATATATATATATATATATATATATATATATATACATATATATATATATATGCACACACACACATATATATATATATGTATATATATATATATATAATATATATATATATATATATATATATATATATATATATATATATATATATATATATGTATATATATATATATATATATATATATATATATATATATATATATATATATATATATATATATATATATAAATTATTGCGAATAAATATATGACTTTACTGTATATTATGACAAAGAAAAATATATAAAAATATTAATTCCCTATATCAATATAAATATACATATGCAATATATTATTCCAATCTTATATATATTATATGCAAGTCAGCCAATATGTATTCGGTATCAAATAGGGAGACATATATCCAATCATAAAATATTTCAGTTTACGAAATTCTGGCTTTTTTATTCTTTAAATTTTGTAATTTCATCCAACATACATCATCTGATAAAGCCTTGTATGGGATGTCAATAAATAGTCAGTTCACTGACTTTACTGTATATGGGATGTCAATGACAAAGTCAGTTCAAAAATGTATAATTCAATAAAAATTCACAGTCAGTTCACTGACTTAGCAGCCATGTATATGGGATGTCAATATACATTCACAGTCAGTTCACTGACTTATAGCCCATGGGATGTCAATACATTCACAGTGTTCAATTATTCCAATCTTGTATATGGGATGTCAATTACATTCACAGTCAGTTTGACTTAGCAGCCTTATATGGGATGTCAATATACATTCACAGTCAGTTCACTATTCAGCCTTGTATATGGGATGTCAAATGAGGAGACAGGCAGCTGTATATGGGATGTCAATCCAATCACAGTCAGTTAACTTATTTCTTGTATATGGGATGTTTACATTCGAAAGTTCACTGACTTGCAGCCTTTATTGGGATTCAATTTAAATTTTGTAATTTCATCCAACATACATTCACAGTCACTTCACTGACTTAACAGCCTTGTATATGGGATGTCAATATACATTCACAGTCAGTTCACTGACTTAGCAGCCTTGTATATGGGATGTCAATATACATTCACAGTCAGTTCACTGACTTAGCAGCCTTGTATATGGGATGTCAATATACATTCACAGTCAGTTCACTGACTTAGCAGCCTTGTATATGGGATGTCAATATACATTCACAGTCAGTTCACTGACTTAGCAGCCATGTATATGGGATGTCAATATACATTCACAGTCAGTTCACTGACTTAGCAGCCATGTATATGGGATGTCAATATACATTCACAGTCAGTTCACTGACTTAGCAGCCTTGTATATGGGATGTCAATATACATTCACAGTCAGTTCACTGACTTAGCAGCCATGTATATGGGATGTCAATATACATTCACAGTCAGTTCACTGACTTAGCAGCCTTGTATATGGGATGTCAATATACATTCACAGTCAGTTCACTGACTTAGCAGCGTTGTATATGGGATGTCAGCATCGGAGGAGAAATGCCCTTTCCAGCACGTGCCAACAGCACCGTATACACTTTCGAATTATGGAGGTCAGAGAAAGAGAGTCAATGTTTTTTTCTCGTTTCACGTTGGCTTTGCAAATCATCACCAGGTCTCAGGATCCGAGAAATGGTGGTAATGGTGATGATCGTGATACTTTCCCACAGAGGAGGATGTCGGGCTATTGGAACTTCAGAAGTTCAAGCGAAACTGCAATGTATTATTTCTCCCCTAATACTGATCTCCTTGCATTTTAATACGTTTTTATTTATTTATCAATTTATTGATTTGTTTTTTTTTTCCTGTAGATTCCTTTACCTCCTTTTTACTCTTTTGTAACGAACGCCATATTCTTTGGAAGCTTGAATTTCAAGTCAGTGGCCCCTTTGATGGGCTTGTTCCATATGAATGGGTTTCATCTACTGAATAATAATAATAATAATAATAATAATAATAATAATAATAATAATAATTTCTAATAATTAATAATAATAATAAGTAATAAAAATCACAAATAATAATAATAATTACTATGTTAAATAAAGATTCGAACATTTGAACAGTTGATGAAACACCGTTCAATGTTGGAAAGTTTTTGTATACTAAATATTTACTATATAAATTATACCCAAATAATAAAATAATAATATTAATAATAATTAATAATAATAATAATTCGAACATTGAACAGTTGATGAGGAACACCGTTCAAGTGTTGGAAAACTTTTGTTTAACGTTAACATACTGATGAGGAATTTACTAGGTGTTGAAAGTCTTTTATTTTTCAAATAATAATTTAATATATAATAATTTTAATAATTGTTTTTAATAATAATAATCTAATAATAATAATAATAATAATAATAATACTTTCCCACATGGCTGAATGGTGAGCATACCTCCATACTTGGAAGGAGATTCTCATGTGAAAATGCCATTTGATAAAGACATGCAACAGTGAAATATGACTCGGTGCTATTCCTTCCTCCTCAAGAATACTCTCTCTTTCAGAGACCATCGCCTTCAGGACCAGCTTCGGCTATGACTTCTCTGTGCCATCTGGTATTTACCACCTGGGGATAAAGCTGAGATTGTCCAGGAACTCATGAGGTACGTGTTTATGTTGAGGTCTCCTTGGGAACGTCAGTAATCTTCTTCAGACTTTAACTTCGTAATTTACTTATATTTTTATGTATTTATTACTTTAATTTTTTTTAATAAGCAGGATCTTTTCTTTCTTTTCCTTTACTTCCTCTTGCTTCTTTCTAATGAACACCTTAATATTCTTTGGACGCTTGAATTTCAAGTCAGTGGCCCCTTTGGTGGGCTTGTTTCATATGAATAGGGTTGGTCTTCTGAATGATAGCAGTAATACATACATATATTTACAGTGTGCAGCTTGTTTCTAGAAGGATAGCTAGCTTTGCTTCTTCTTCTTCTTCTTATTTTTGCGCAGGATACCCCCTTCTTAATAATCCACCCCCCCTAAAAAAGCGGGAAGTAAGGGTGAACTACAGAAAGTTTTCAAGTGCACAGACCGCTCGCATTCCATCCTGAAATCGCTAAGTGATAGTAAACACTGGAATGGAGAAAAAATCCACAGTTATGTATGGGTACAAATATATTTAAAAACGAATCTAAGCAGAGAGCTTTCGCGAATCATGTTCGATTCCCCTTTTCAGGGGACATAACTGTGGAATGGTTTCTCCATTTCACGACTCACGCTGCTATAAGCATTTTTCAAAGCTGTAATATTGACCTTGACTGTGGATGACTGACGGTTTCTGGGATCCATATCTTTTCGGGCAAAATCTCTCAGTGTGGTGTCTTTTTTTTTGAGAGAGAGAGAGAGAGAGAGAGAGAGAGAGAGAGAGAAGCTATTGTTTATGTTTTTATGGTCTACCCAGAAAATCAGGAACTTTTATCAAAAGGAAAAGTAAAGAAATGCTTATCACTTTTGTTCTTGTGCGACGTATATTTTAATTTTTTTTATCACTTATTTACTTAAACATTTGTATTGAATGTTCACCTTGATCCAAAACAGTCGGCCACTACCAGGTACAAAACTCACTGCTTCAGACATATCTTGATTAGTTACTCGTAGGACATCATCTGCACTTTGTCTCTTACTTATCTTATTTATCACCTTGTCTCTCTGTTGATGACTGCAACAGCATCAACAACGAGAACGCCATAATAAGTCTCTATCGAGCGTTACTGATCATGGTGTGCAAAAAATTTATCTCATATGTCACGTCTCTCCTCCTAGCATCACTTCTGCTTCTCTTGCAAATCATAAAAGGCCTCTCTGGAATTCTGTCTCCAGAGACTTCGGTCCTTGGGGCTGTCATCCCAATCTGTCTTGCTGGTGGTCCTTGTGTTCAAACTGCTCTTGACTTTTTGAATCTCACTGGCCAAACTCGACCACACCATTCCTACGACATAGGTACAGGGTCTTTGGAGGAGCTCATAGAGCTGAGAGAGTACGACATAGGTACAGGGTCTTTGGAGGAGCTCACAGAGCTGAGAGAGTACGACATAGGTACAGGGTCTTTGGAGCAGCTCATAGAACTGAGAGAGTAGCCACTTAGGTGCTGATCTTATGTGTATATGCTCGGTCTCTGGGACACTGCGTGCCAGGTCAATGGCCTGTTCCTTGCTTTTGCCTCTTCTGACCAAAAACTGAACCTTAAACTCCATTTTTCTTGAATTATTTATCTAAGGAAAGCCTTTCTTGTGTGCCAGTTCAATACCCTGTCCCTTGTCTATGCCTCTCCTGACCAAAAACTGAACCTCAAATCCCAATTTTCTTGGATTATTTATCTAAGGGAAGCCTTTCTTGTGTGCCAGTTCAATGGTCTGTCCCTTTGCCACCTATGCCAGTTCAATGGCCTCCTGATCCAACAACTGAACATTAAACCCCAGTTTTCTTGAACTGTTTATCTAAGGAAGCCCTTTTTTACCCAAGTGGATATACAGAGAGTCAGAGCACAAGTTCTGACTTGTGCTCTTCAAGAACAGAATAGAATAATGAATAGAATTTAGGCCAAAGGCCAAGAGGTAGGACCTAAGTGGTCATTATGTGCTGAAATGGAAACTGAGAGTGAAAAGGTCTGAAATGTGTAACAGGAGCAAAGTCTTGCAGTTGCACTAT
>NC_089787.1:18446025-18451025 GCF_040412425.1 Macrobrachium rosenbergii | reverse complement strand
TAGATCAAGCGCTGGCGCCTACGAGGTCATAAGTGCGGATACAAATTGACAGTCGGAAGGTTTAAAAAGGTGTAACGGGAAGTAAACCTTGTTGCAGTTGCACTATGAAACAATTACTAGGAGAAGGTGGGAAGTAAGATTGGAGAAAGAGCACATGAATGGAACGAAAGGGGTCGCAGCTAGTGTCCTAACGGACGCCGCAAAGAACCTTTAAGTAGAGAGGGTTCGAAAGGTCATCGTAGATCCGAGGAAATGCCACGCCCACGGGGGCATTTCCGTGCCCCAAACGAAGTCACCCTTCGAGCGCTAAAAGGAGATGTTTCGTTTTCGCTTGGAAATGTTTCCATTTTCTGTCGAGCGTCGAAACAAAACAGAAACAAACAGGCGCATGATGGAAGTGTCTGCCAGAAATGGCGACTTGTAGGCCTACTTTCTTCCATCAAGCGATAATTTCACGATCTCTTTAGCTACTCAGGAGGAGAGAGAGAGAGAGAGAGAGAGAGAGAGAGAGAGAGAGAGGGTCACGCTAATTAGGCCTGGGACTTAGGACCAGCCTCCCTTCAGAGGATGTCTGCAATTGGAACTTCAGAAGTTCCAAGCGAAAACTCAGTGCATTACCAACCTAGTACTAATCTTCTTGCATTTTAATACATTTTTATCTATTTATTAATTTATTTTTTCTTTTCAATAAGTGAGATCTCTTCTTTTTGAATTAACCTTTATTTCCTCTTACTTATTCCTAACGAACACCGTAATATTCTTTGGAAGCTTGAATTTCAATGGCCGCTGTGGTGGGCTTATTTCATATGAATAGGTTTCACCTACTGAATAATAATAATAATAATAATAATAATAATAATAATAATAATAATAATAATAATTAGGACCATGACTCCTCCCAAATTAGGCCTGGGAATTGGGACGTCGCTTGTGGGGTCCGGAACAAGACGAAAAATCGGAAAAAATTGTGGAGAAAATCCCTGAAATGTCGACAGGCTACGGTCGCCATTCGCGTACCTCGGGAACGAATACGTGAATTCTCGAATGTATCGATGTGGCTCGGAGCCACGAAAGCCTTGGAGCCACAGAAACAGCAACAGGAGCAGCGGCTGGGTCCAAATAAGCGACGATATTCATGTAGAACAGAACAGACTACAGAGATTAGTCCAAACGCTGGTACCTACGAGGTCATTCGGCTCTGGAAAGGAAACTGGAAGGTTTGACAGGTGTAACAGGAGGAAAACCACATACTTGCACTGTGAATCAATTGTTAGGAGAGGGTCGAGGAAAGTAAGACGGAAGAAAGAAAGATTTGAAAGGGGCTACAGTGATAGGAATGAAAGGGGTTGCAGCTAGGGGTCGAAGGGACTTTGCAGAGAACCTTAAGTAATATGCCTACAGTGCGCCGCGTGAGGTATACACTGACGGCACTAACTTCCCAAGGGAGATATTCATGCAACGAATCGATTTGGCAGCGCGCCTCGAAAGCCTGGCCCTCGAGTGTGTGTGTGTGTGTGTGTGTAGCAGTTCCCTGGGACGACGACGATGCTTCCGAGCGCCCCCTTGAACCAGCCACCCCTCGCCCGTGGGGGGGGCGCCGTTCCTTGGCGACGGAGGGAACGATCGATGATGGAGGTGGCCGTGGCCTAGAGAGAGAGAGAGAGCGAGAGAGAAAGAGAGAAAGAGAGAGAGAGAGAAAGAGAGAGAGAGAGAGAGAGAGAGGACAGTGCGGAGCCAGCCTGGAAGGTGGCTGGAGGGATATGGCCCTAGTGCAGTTTGTTCCTTCCCTTGCGTCGTGTGATATCCCAGGCGGAAGAAGGAGAAGAAGAAGAAGGAGGACCTCGTCTCAACACAGCAGCGCCCTAAGGACCCTTCTGCCGCAGGAGGACTCCGTCTGAGGCCAGAGCCGCCTCCTTGTCCCTCCTGAGGAAGAAGAAGAAGAAGAAGAGACGCGCGGGGGCCAAATTCCTCTCCTAGCTGGTGGTGGTCGCAACAGGGCCGGGCTCATCCCCTCGACCAGAGATACAAGGCGAGTGCGCTTCTGAATTTTCGATTTTCAGACGGGTTGTTTTTCGTTGTTGTTTTCCGTTGTTGCTTTTATTGTTCACCGGCAATGTCGTTGCTGTGACTCCAGACGGCCAATGTCCCTCAGAGTTCATGTAGGACAAGAGATCGTTCGAACAGAGACACAACACAGATACATTTGCCTAAAAATGACAGCCGCCTATCTGTCTGTCTACACAGACACACACACACACACACAGTCACGTACATGGTGGCTGGACAACTGTAGAGGTTCTCAATCGTGGTGAAGAAGGCCATGGGACTGACAACCTCACCTTTTTTTTATTTTTCTTGTTCTGTTTACATAAAAAAAAAAAAAAATTGGTATTAAATTTCTCACCGGAAAAAACTCTGACTCTGTCATAATAATAATAATAATAATAATATTATTATTATTATTATTATTATTATTATTATTATTATTATTATTATTATTATTTCTCAGAAGATGAACCCTATTTATATGAAACATGCCCACAGGGGCCATTGACTTGAAATTCAAGCTTCCAAATAATAATAATAATAATAATAATAATAATAATAATAATAATAATAATAATAATAATAATAATAATAAAGGAAAGTATGATGGGTGGGGTGGGGAGGGGTATTGGGTTGGGGAGGAGGTGGTAATCTGATAAGTGAAGGGATTAACTTAACATCGCCATTAGTTAAGGGATTATTCAGCATCATTTCATAGGTTGAACAGGTAATATTATTATTCACGAGGTTCAGTGATTAATGTATCATAACCTTCAAGGTTAAAGGGTTAATTTAATATAATTTAACTGGTTAAAGGATTAATCCACCATAATTTGAGAGGCTGAAAAGGATTAATTCATCATTGCTTTAAAGGTTAAAATATCAATCCATCAGAATTTTAAATTAAAGGATTAATTCATCATAATTTGAAAGAATAAAGGGGTAATTCATCATAATTTGAAAGAATAAAGGATTAATTCATTATCATTTAAAAGGCTAAAGGATTAATTCATCATAATTTGAAAGGATAAAGGATTAATTTATCATAATTTGAAAGGATAAATGATTAATTCATCATAATTTGAAAGGATGAAGGATTAATTCATCATCATTTTGAAGGTAAAAGGATTAATTATTCATAATTTAAAAAGTAAAGGATTAATTCATCATCATTTCAAAGGTTAAAGGATTAATTCTTCTTAATTTAAAAAACTGAAGGATTGGTTCATCATAATTTGAGAGGCTAAAGGATTAATTCATCATAATTTGAAAGAACAAAGGATTAAGTCATCATAATTTGAAAGAATAAAGGATGAATTCATCATAATTTGAAAGGATAAAGGATTAATTCATCATAATTTGAAAGGATAACGGATTAATTCATCACAATTTGAAAGAAAAAATGATTAATTCATCATCATTTGAAAGGATAAAGGATTTATTCATCATAATTTAAAAGGCTAAAGGATTAATTCATCATCATTTGAAAGGATAAAGGATTAATTCATCATAATTCAAAAGGCCAAAGGATTAATTCATCATAATTTGAAAGAGTAAAGGATTAATTCATCATAATGTAAAAGGATAAAGGATTAATTCATCATAATTTGGAAGAATAAATGATTAATTCATCATCATTTCAAAGGTTAAAGGATTAATTCATTATAATCTTAATGGTAAAAGGATTAATTCATCATAATTTGAAAGAGTAAAGGATTAATTCATCATAATTTAAAAGGATAAAGGATTAATTCATCATAATTTGGAAGGATAAAGGATTAATTCACCATCATTTCAAAGGTTAAAGGATTAATTCATTATAATCTTAATGGTAAAAGGATTAATTCATCATAATTTAAATGGTAAAAGGATTAATTCATCATGATTTAAAATTATAAAAGATTAATTCGTCATAATTTGGAGGGATAAACGATTAATTCATCATTATTTCAAAGGTTAAAGGATTAATTCACTATAATCTAAAAGGTAAAAGGATTAATTCATCATACCTTAAAAGGCTAAAGGATTAATTCATCATGATTTAAAAGGTTAATGGATTAATTATTAAACAAAAGGCCAATGGGTGGATTTAACGTAACTCAACAGGATGATAAATTAATCACTGAAAATGTTTTTGAGGACTTATCAGACATGAACAGAGGGATTACTTTAAAATAATTTAAATGGCAAAAGGATTATTTTTTCATAATTTACAAGATTTATTGAAAATTATTCAATATAATTCAGAATATTCTCATCCCAAATGGAGGCCAGTGGTATGGGCAACCTGAATCCCTTGCTGAAAGTAGATATCCCTTCAGTTTTTCAGCACATACATAGGGATGCAGTTGCTGGCCCCACACCCATTTTCTTGACACCAGCAAATGCTGGTAGCTTCTAAGAGCTGGGTGGGCTGGTGGCCAAGAGTGGTTCACAAACCAGCAGGGGAGTAGCGCCATCAGTGCACCTCATGCGGTGTGCTGTAGGCATTACTTGAGGTTCTTTGCAGCGTCCCTTCGGCACCTAGCTGCAACCCCCTTTCGTTCCTTTTACTGTACCTCCTTTCATATTCTCTTTCTTCCATCTTACTTTCCACCCTCTCCTAACAATTGATTCATAGTGCAACTGCTTTGAGGTTTTCCTCCTGTTACACCTTTCAGACCTTTTACTGTCAATTTCCGTTTCAGCGCTGAGTGACCTTATAGGTCCCAGTACTTGGCCTTTGGCCGAAATTCTATAATCAGTTCAATTCAACAGTGATGAAGGTACAGTTCTGGACTCCGGAAAGCGAACGGTTTAATGAACTCTCTCTAACAGACTCTGGGACTCTATTGTGAGGGGCATTACTGAGTTGCAAAAGATATATCAGTTTGGAATTGGGATATAAGAATTAGGCCAAGGCCAAGCACTGGCACCTGTGAGGTCATTCAGTGCTTAAAGGGTACATGAAAGTA
>NC_089787.1:18438525-18441025 GCF_040412425.1 Macrobrachium rosenbergii | reverse complement strand
GGAGGGTGGATGATCAATATACCAACTTGCAGCCCTCTAGCCTCGGTAGTTTCTAATATCTGAGGGCGACTACTGAGGCTAGAGGATTGCAACTCGTTATGTTGATCATCCACCTTCCGGTCATCAAACATACCAAATTGCAGCCCTCTAGCCTCCCCAGTAGTCTATTGTATTTAAGGTTAAAGTTAGCCATGATCGTGCGTCTGGCAACGATATAGGACAGGCCACCACCGGGCCGTAGCTGAAAGTTTCATAGGCCGCGACTCATACAGCGTTATACCGAGATCACCGAAAGATAGATCTGTTTTCGGTGGCTTTGATTACACGCTGTAGCGGCTGTACAGAAAACTCGATTGCGCCGAAGAAACTTCGTTTTACTATTGTATATTATTCTGATTTGTATTTTTTCCTTTTTTATGTTTCATTCGCTTTCTAAAAGCTTAGATTCATATACTTTTTCTTTTCTTATACCTCTGTTCATTTCTTCTATTTTGTTAAAAGTTTTAGTAACTCAATTGATTTTACTGAATTTTCAGCTATTTTTGTTTTTGTCATTAATTTCATCCTGATGATTAGGTTATTTATTTTTAAAAAGTTTGCATAATAAATGATAAAATGTTCTAGTTCTGGCAAAATTATTAATCATCAAAGTATATATATATATATATATATATATTGGCAAAATTATTAATCATCAAAGTATATATATATATATATATATATATATATATATATATATATATATATATATATATATATATATATATATATATATATATATATATATATATATATATATACTGTGTGTGCCTGTTTGCATGTATGCAAGGAATGTATGGAAGTACAAACGTTCATAGGAACACTTGATCTAATGACCCGCCGAAAATCGATCCCAGACAGAAATAACTGACCTCCACAATTATGTCAGCCTCATTAGGCGGGTGCACTAATGAGCAAAACGCTCCGGAACACACCTTTAGCATAGACTCACCTGTTTCGGTGGAATCACTTCTGCGATTCCACAGAGGCGACGTGACTCAGCCTTCGTTGTATGAGAGAGAGAGAGAGAGAGAGAGAGAGAGAGAGAGAGAGAGAGAGAGAGAGAGAGATATGAATATATATATATATATATATATATATATATATATATATATATATATATATATATATATATATATATATATAGAGAGAGAGAGAGAGAGAGAGAGAGAGAGAGAGAGAGAGAGAGAGAGAGAGAGAGAGAGACCCACGAAAAAGAGAGACAAATATATTAGAGGGAGAAAGAGAATCCCAACGAAAGAGAGAGAGAGAGAGAGAAACCCCATGAGAGAGAGAGAGAGAGAGAGAGAGAGAGAGAGAGAGAGAGAAACCCCAACGAAAGAGAGGGAGAGAGAAACCCCCATGAAAGACAGAGAGAGAGAGAGAGAGAGAGAGAGAGAGAGAGAGAGAGGGAGGGAGAGAGAGAGAGGCTTGTCATCTGATTGATTTCCGTTTTCCGTTCTGACGAATTAGCTGTGGAACGCAGACGCTACTTCAGTGGGCGGGCGGTATGGGTGTCAAGGTCGGCAGGGGTGGGGGGGAGGGGCGTGTTATGACTACGTAGGTGTACTCTTGACACGTCATTAACGATAAGGGGGGCATAGAGTCATCTCAGGTGAATCACTGTCCACTGGACCAGATGACCTCAGAGCAATGGCTGGACTGAGTAAAAGAATACAATTCCTTTCACATTTGTTGATGAGTCCTATATTAATGTATGTGGAGTTGGGCACCATTAATTTGGGCATCAAAAAGAGAATCCCCAGCTTTCTTGAGTTTGACCTAAAATTCTTGAATTTGATGCCCAAATGGATGTTTGGTCTTTGCTCCTTGGCAGAGGCTCTCGGGCACGATACACTAAAAGGCAATAGGGTATGTACCTTAGGGCAAGTACCCAAGGGCAGCACCATTAAACACCTGAATCCCAAGCAATTTTTTCTAGTGGGTATTTGTCACTGCGGAGGAATGGCCCACCCCACTGGTAGTACAGTTAGTAGTAGCAGTAGTAATAATAATGAATTAAATCTAAATATTGTAACTACAGAGGCAGTCCTTGAATTTTACTAGGTCTTTTTTTTGGCTCAGACTCCTTGTATGCTTGTTAGCAACATAACATAACATAAAATATATAGAGGGGATTTTTACTAGATCTTTTTTGGCTCAGACTCTTTGTAAGCTTGTTATTAATATTACAGAAGTATAGAGTATATTTTTACAAAAATTGGGCCAAAGGTGGGCCCTGTGGCAATCAGCAAGCGACAAGATTTTGGTAGGTATTTGGCTCTAAAGGAACCCCTCTTTTGGGGTGGATGGTGGATGGCCCAGCCTCGGTGAAGCCTTCGTCTCTTGTTGGTTGGTCTGGGTTCTGACGTCCACACCAGACCTCCTACCCCCTTTCACACCTTCCTATATTAAGGAGAAGAGCCCCTGGTGGCATAATGACTATCTCTTATAGTGGTTG
>NC_089787.1:18411025-18433525 GCF_040412425.1 Macrobrachium rosenbergii | reverse complement strand
GGCTCCTAGAAGTCCTTTTGATGGCTGATCAAGAGCCACTTTATGGCCATTGAATACCAAAGGCGTTTCCTGGACGCCTTAAAATCCTCTTTATGGCCAATTAAGGGTCAATTTAAGGCCACTTTGAGGTATTCTTATGGCCAATAAATGACCCCATACCTTTAAAGACAAAACCCCTTAATACCTGGAAGTCCCTGACTCCTTCTCCCTCGTCCTCACACAACAGAGAACACAGAACACGAGAACCCGACGGCGGATCCCGAAGGAGACGCAGACGAAGCCCACAGCAGCGTCGGCAAAATTGGCTCCGAGGACAAATCCGAAGCTCACGATTCCGACGAAGACACCGAAGACGACCACCGGCAGGAATCACCCCCTCCTCCTCCTCCTCCACCCCCTCCCAGACCAGAGCCCACCACCCACGAGGGGCGCCACCTTCCTCCAGTGACGGCGCACCTGAGCCATCGCCAGGTGCCCATTCATCGGGAGGAGATGATCAGTGATCTCCCACCTGTGGCGTTGGCCAGTAGGTGGAGACCTCCTTCAGAGTTTTATAATCCAAGTAAGGGCCTCTTTGGTACATGTTTTAATTATCTAATATTCACATGTAGGCCTCTCTCTCTCTCTCTCTCTCTCTCTCTCTCTCTCTCTCTCTCTCTCTCTCTCTCTCTCTGTGTAATACTCACATAAGTACCTCTCTCTCTCTCTCTCTCTCTCTCTCTCTCTCTCTCTGTGTTATACTAACATATGCACCTCTCTCTCTCTCTCTCTCTCTGTTATACTAACATATGCACCTCTCTCTCTCTCTCTCTCTCTCTCTCTCTCTCTCTCTCTCTGTATTTCTCACATATGCACTCTCTCTCTCTCTCTCTCTCTCTCTCTCTCTCTCTCTCTCTCTCTCTGTAATATTAATATGTGCACCCCTCTCTCTCTCTCTCTGTAATACTCACATATGCACTCTCTCTCTCTCTCTCTCTCTCTCTCTCTCTCTCTCTCTCTGTAATACTAACATATGCACTCTCTCTCTCTCTCTCTCTCTCTCTCTCTCTCTGTAATACTAACATATGCACCTCTCTCTCTCTCTCTCTCTCTCTCTCTCTCTCTCTCTCTCTCTCATCTGTAATATCACATATGCACTCTCTCTCTCTCTCTCTCTCTCTCTCTCTCCTCACGAAGGTATTTATTGTACATATATATGCATTTAATTATGATTATAACAAGCCAAGCTGGTAACTACAGCTGGAAAAGCAGGATGCTACAAGCCTACTATAAGGGCTCCAATATGGAACCAAGTATGATTAACGAAGTCGTGAAATAAAGGATAAACTTCTTGATAATCATCTTCCTCTCTTATCACTGCAGACTGGGGCATGCCCTCCCTGTACGGAGCCGTGGACGACGGGACCTTCCCCGCCCGGAGGAAGCGTCGCTCAATCCACCACCGTCAGCAGAAACCTGACCCTAGGAAAGTGTAAGTGACCCAGGAGCAAGTTCCTGAGAAGTATTGCACCAACCCTGGTTTTGCCATGCACCTAGGTTAGGTTAGGTTGTGTTAGGTTAAGTTAGGTTGGGTTAGGTTAGGTTAATACCTCCCACAATAATTTGGGTGTGGGAAACATAATAGATTATTTTCAGGAAAATTCTATGGTTAGATTTTAAGATATGGCGTCCCGCTTTCTTATAGGAAGAGTCCTGGTACTCGGTTACATCTCGGAAAGATGTGACACTGGATTACTTTAGTTTTGGAGCTGAGTCAAAGGAATAGAACCAATAGTAGCCAGATTGAGTGAAGAGAGATTGGTCCTGAATAGATATGAAAACGTGTTTTTCAGTGCTACTTTGGCTTGTTATCTACGTGTCACCTGTCAGGTGCCAGTACTAAACCCCATATGGTGTAAATGTAAAGTAAACGGCCATATGAAGATATCGTTTATTAATACAATTTGTCAAGCAAACAGTAAAGAAATGGGTGTAAATAATACTTTGACCTGCAAGGGGCTACTACTAACACGGCGTCCCACGGAGCTTCCGCCATGTTTAGTACTAGCACCTCGGTTTTTCTTTTCTTTGTCTTTGGAGTTGTCAAGTGAAGAGATGTTTAGTAGCCGAATAAAACATAAACATTATAGATAAAATAGTCTGAATGTATTGTGGCTATGACAGAACTTAGGCTCTAAAACTTTGACCGTTTGTTCACCAGATACTCAGAAGGGATAAGACTTAGAAGAGATAATAATTAGAAGGGATAATACTTAGAAGGGGTAAGACTTAGAAGGGATAAGTTACCTGACATCGTCTTTCTGTTGGGAGTGGGTAAAAAGAGACACACACAGACACACACATGCAGAACTTAAATTATACACACATACACATGCAAAAGACATTATGAAAAGTGTCACCCAACCATCAGTGTCCCTGTAAGGGGGTAGTGCTGTCAGTGCACCTCATGAGATGCACTGTAGGCATTACTTAAGGTTCTTCGAAGCGTCCCTTCGGCCCTTAGCTGCAACACCTTTCATTCTATTGACTGTACCTCCATTCATATTCTCTTTCTTCCATCTTGCTATCCACCCTCTTCTAACAATTGTTTCATGATGCAACTGAAAGGTTTTCCTCCTGTTACACCTTTCAAACCCTTTTAATGTAAATTTCCCTTTCAGTGCTGAATGATCTCAAAGGTCCCAGCGTTAGGCCTTTAGCCTTTAATCCTATATTCCATTCCATTCCCACTAACATTGTTGATCAAGTCACGTTTCATCTTGTTTTTCAAAATGGCTCATCTGCCTTTTGAAGAGTATCTTTGATTTTGTCAAAGAGACAGAGAGGAGAGGCTGACGGGGATCTCCCTAAGTGTTTTTAAACTTATATATTTCTTTCCAGCTCAAAAAGGAAATATGTTCGATCGCTGGTTAGGGATGTGAGAGGACTTAGCCTATGCAATTCTGTTTTGGTGGAAAGTTATTCCTAAAGTAAACTGATTGCGATTTTATGCTTTGACATTTGTGGCTTGAAAGTATAGAAATGTCATGAGTAAAGTTCATGACAAAGTATTATATATATATATATATATATATATATTTATACATATATATATATATATATATATATATATATATATATATATATATATATATATATATATATATATATATATATATATATATATATATATATATAATATATTGTTACTTGTATATATATAAATAAATCTGGAAGTGTAATTTTCTTAATCAACTTGAAGGGACAAAGGCTACCTAACATCTAGCAGTTAATAGCTGAAAAGGGGGTGTGGCTCACAGCCTCACACCTTGCACACATGAAAGAAATGGCAGTATTATCTGAGACAATGAAAAGCCAAGAAAGATGAAGTGACAGTATACTTTGATCCCTTAATCCCAGTCCATAGTTAAGTCAGTCGAGGATCACCGAAGAAGGTATCGATTTCCATATTCTGGAAGTGAATGGTATGAAAGATGAATCAAGCTGGTTGACCCTTGAGTTTGCAACGTCCTGAATGTACTTAAGTTCTTCCTAACTCACAGTGGTCCATCCTTCAAGAGGCCCATGCTAGATATGGGAATTGAGATGCCACCTCCATCGGCCTCTTAGGCCAAAATTGAGCATAAGGTTATGAATAAGGAAATAAAGGAATAAAATGACATTTTTGAAGACCCCAGGCATCGGAGCAACTGGTTTTATTCTGCAGTTCTTATGCTTTTAACTGTCTCACTAATAAATGGATTAATTGGTAATTAACAATTTAATTAAGACATAATTAAACTCAATTACTAATAGATGATATACATACACATGTATATATATATAAATATATATACATATATGTATATATATATAAAAGACAGAAATGAAATAAATAATCCTATATTCTCAGCCTCCAGGTTTCCCTCAAGGCCCTGCGGACTGGTCACCGGCACAAGAGGGACCTCCATGACCTCAACAGGATCCGCCGTGACCTGAGAAACATCGACCTCGACAAGCTCCGGAGGGAAGTCGACGTCATGGAACTTCTGGCTATGTTAGGCAAGGTCCCCAAGCATCGCAACCCTGGATTTGCCACTGTGACCTATGCCCCAATGGCTCCTGCACCCCCAAGGTAAGGCAGATATTATGTTCCATAGGTCCTAGAACCACCAAAGATAGGTAATGTTACCAAAGGCTCTGGTACCACTGAGGTAAAATGGATAAAGCTCCCCAAAGGCTCTGGTACCACTTTACAAAGGCCTTTGCACCACTCAGGTAAGAATGATACTGTGCTGAATTGGTGATGGTACCATTGGGGATAGATGTATATCGTGCTCCAAAGGCCCTGGTACCACTGAGGTAAGATAGATACTATGAAAAAGGCCCTGGTATCACTAAGGTAAAATAGATACTGCACCCCAAATGCCCTGACATCACTAAGGTAAGATAAATACTGTGCTGGAAAGGCCCTTGCACCACTCAGGTAAGATAGATACTGTGCTCCAAAGGCCCTGGTACCACTAGCCCTTGCACCTCTCAGGTAAGATAGGTAAGATAGATGCTATGACAAAGGCCCTGGTATCACTAAGGTAAGATAGATAATATGCTCCAAAGGTCTGGCACCACTGAGGTAAGAATGATACTGTGCTCCAAAGGGCCTGGCACCACTGGGGTAAGATAGATGCTATATTATTATAAAAGGTCTTGGCACCACTGAGATAAGATGGATACTGTACTCCAAATGCCCTGGCACCACTAAGGTAAGGTAGATACTATGCTCCAAAGGCTGCTGCCCCACTGAGGTTAGACAGCTCCTGTCCTCCAATGGCCACTGTACCAGCAAGTTAAAACATATATAATTAACACCAATAATAAAATCAACATAAATGATAACAGTACTTATGAAGATATGTTATCATGATTCAAAACATAGTATTAAGATGCAACTGAATGAGTCAAATTGCATAGCATTAAGATAAACCTGAATGAATATGACCACATCATAATGTCCTGTTGGATGTGTCATAATAAAGAGATACAGTTCATTGAGGAAAGCCTGGTATTACTTAGATCTGCTTTGAATGAGTGAAGCCTATGTTGTAAATGTGTGAATGAATCAAAGCTCATACCATTCCCATGTGCTTGAAGGCATCACTCCATTTCACATTGGTTAATATTGGCTCCACTGATATTTGTCTTAGTTCTCAACTGACTGATAAAGCTTTGCACACATCCCCTTTCCTGAGGTTACCACCAATTCCTTATCCTCCAACAGGTTTGCCCCACAGCCCAAACTCTTCCCCGACTATGATGAGGAAGAGGAAGAAGAAGAAGAGGATGATGAGGATGAAGAGGGAATGGGATACCTAAGGCAAAACACTCATCCTCCATTGGCCCCTAGCCGAGGTTAGAAAGATTTTGAGTTACTGAAGGTATAGACTAGTTTTAGGTGGTGGATACATAAATCTTTTCCAGATTAGTGTAAGTAACCCTTCCTGCTGTCTGCAGATTCCATCTAGTGGAGAAGGTTACTGACTAGTTCCTATGTAAGATAGAGTAGGACTTCCTCTTACTAAATCTGTCATCTCTTTTCAGTAATGCTTCCTCATGAGGACCGCATCTGGAGGCGATCTGGGGGTTATGGCCTGTCAGCAATGCCAGGCTTCAAGAGATCAGCCTTCAGGGCAAACACACCTGCTCCCCCCATCAGAGCGCTGAATGTGAGTTCTTACTGTATATATATGTGTGTGTGTGTGTGTGTGTGTGGCTATGTGATTCAGTTCCATAGCAAATTAGAACATTCTGTTAGTTATTCTGTTAAATCCCAGTGTACCTTTGTGCAGTGAATTATTCACCTGGTTGTTCAGTTGACAGTGGTGGGGAGCCAATGTGTTGGGAAGTTTAAAAGATTTGCTTATAACCGAAAGGCTCTGCTCTGTCCTTGACCCACCATAATCTCTTAGCTACCAGGTACTCTTCACACACACACACACACACACACACACATACACGCCTGCATAACATAGAGAAGTCCACAGTTACAATAAACAAAATTTTCTTCTTGATTCAAGTTCTGGAATAGAATGTCCTGATTTATTATTATTTTATTGTTATTTATTATTGGTCACTGGTTAAATTTTCCTGTCCTAAAGTTTATAATGAGAGTGAATTATCTATAAGATTTGTCTTTACTAGTCTCCATAATTAAAGACAATTATTCATTTTAATTTCCCTTTTTCAACCTCTGTCATGAATTATCTGCATGGTTTTTCATCCCCAGCCTCTATAATTAAGGATGATTATTCCTTTCATTTTCCCTTTTCCACCTTCTATAATCAGAGCAGTTATTAATTTGATTTTCTGCCTTTCATCCTCTATATTCTGATGTAAACACTGATTCCAATTTCCCTTTTCCAGCCTGGTGATGTGTACTCTCTCGCGGCCATGCTGGGAGCAGAGCTCGACCCAATCACTCATCGTCTACGCAGAGCAGCTATGTAAAGTGAAGAGCTGTAGAAACCCACGACTGAAAATGGGAGCATTTACTTGAGACGAATGGCATCAGCAGTGAGAAGACCAATGAGACTATTTTATTCCCTGTATTATGTTTTAACCAAGGCTAACTACCTAGGGCAGTGTTAGATGGAGTACGCTTTCTGGGATCTTTTGGCACTGTGTACATAATCTTGTGTCAAGTTGCCAACGCTTCCGGCCAAATTGATGTCACAGTTGCTGGTGTATGTATGTGGAACATTACTAAAATGTGTGTGACTTAAATTTTTACCAATATAAGAAAAATTGTTAGCTGCTTAGAGCAAAATTTGCCAGCAAGATGCCAGAAGTTGCCAGAAACGTGCTTTTGTGACACTTCCTCAGAGTAGTCTAATTTGTCAAATTGGCTTGTAATGACAGTGGGGTTGGTTTAAGCTTTGCTCAAAAATGGGAACAAATCGCAATGCAAATAGTTCTAAATTCCACTCTAAAATAACTTTGGCTCGGGATTAGGCAGATGAAAGTGCATGGAAATCTATACGCCTTGAAACTCAACCTTAGACACTGTACATTGTCTGACCAAGAGGAAACTATTGTACATAATTGATGCCGTATGGTCACTAAGCAGGCATTCAACTGATAGTATTCCATAGCTGCCAAACCACAGCATAATGTCGATTCTCGTGCAAGATATGTGAAAACTAGGCAAGAGATTTGTTTGATTTTTAGTTAAACAATTAACTACTGGGAATCACGGTATGAAGGAATCTTGTTGTGAAGCAATAGGCACTCAACATCACTAGATGCCAGATGGTAGATGATTTCTGCTGTGTCTTTGTAGGCGTACGATAATGCGTATTTTCTGTTTGCTTTCTTTATGGCCTGTAGGACTACCTTTCATAGAATGACCAAATTTCAGCATCAGTTACACATGTTGGGTAGGCGCTCTGTTGCTGATAAAGTAGGAAACTCTACAAAATTTAGTTGGACATGGCAGTAATCAGCATTTTTACCCAGACACTGCAGTATTATGTGACGAAGCATCCCCTAAAACAAGCGATAACTTACAGGTACTTTGATAATGTCAAACACACAATGTCGTTTCAACAGTCGAGGACCCTCATCCTGTAGATTACTCACCTGAGCTACCGGGCATCACTGACTCACATTTTCCATCAATTGACTCAGAGTAATTGAAAAACTAAACATAATTGACGATAGGATTGTACTGTGATTTTCATTGCAATGTTAAAATTGTAATAAATCAGTTACATAATTAAAACTTGACACTTCAGTTAACAAATTCTGATACTAAAAAGAATCAAGGTTGACCTCACTCCCCTAAAATGAGGTACCCTGAAACTCTTAACACCCAGTCCCCCTGCTAACCCCAAGGGGTTCACCACCCCCAAGGTTAAGAAAACTCTTCTTCCGAGAAGCGTGATTGGCTGAAAAGTACAAGCCAAGGAACACGGTTGACAATGACACATTAACTCGATTCATTTGCTGTTGAAATATTCCCATTAACCTAATAACTATATCATGAACCAGCAATAATCATTAGCTGACATTAATTGACTCAGGATTGATTCCTTTGGGAAAATTGCAATGAGCATACATATGCACGTATGACATTGCATACATGCGTGCCAGGTATCTAAGCATATGTATATGTATACATAATGTCTATGTTACACACAATATATTTTCAGATAATGTCACTTTTAACTTGATATTGCATAATGAATTAAGGCCGATATGTAACGATTACCTATGAAATTTATTCCATAAAAGTATTATTCGATAAGAATAATTATTACCATGTTAAATGTAGAACTCGTGAAAAAAAAATAGAAATAAATACAATTAGATTTTTTCAGTTTATTAATGGAACCTAAAGTAATGATGTGTGATTATTGCAGAGAATTCCTTGACGTTCTGGCGGTCTTATTGTGGCCCATTGCCCCTGCTGAGGCAGCTGACTCCAAACTGGCAAGACTTTGATGCACTAACGTCTTTAGAGTCAGAAGGTAAAGACTCTGTAGATCTTCAGGGATGGGGTTGCTAGCCCCTGGCCCTTTCTTTAGACCCTAGCAGAGGCTGGATGGACTGTGGGAAAGATGGCAGGACAGGACAGGACAGGCCCTAGACCTAGCAAGCTCGAGCCGAGGGCTGAATCACTTGGTAAAAGTAACCACATTGGCTGATGGCAGCTTCAAAAGATGGTTGGTTGCCATATATATATATATATATATATATATATATATATATATATATATATATATATATATATATATATATATATATACATACATACATACATACATACATATATGTATATATATATATATATATATATATATATATATATATATGTATATATACATACATATATGTATATATATACTGTATATATATATATATATATATATATATATATATATATATATATATATATATATATATATATATATATATATATATTAGGCGTTACCATTCAAATTGGCACCCACCATTATGAGATGAGGCTACTAGCCCCTCGCCCTACCTAAGTGCATTCTAAAATTCAGGTGCCAAAAGCATCTGCCCTCAATTGACGATCACCCATCCAAACAGTGACCAGAATCATTGATGCTTTATTTCACTAATTAGACTACCAGAACAAAATCGTGAGGGTGGGAAAAAGAACACGGTTTTTGTTTTCGAATTCATTTATTTAAAAAATTTCGCTCATCATACATTTGGCATACAAAAATTGATGATGAAAGTTGACATATATCACTGGCAGAGTTTCACTGAGACTATTTATTCTACCGAAGAATTACCATTAAAACTATTCTATCACAGGAGATTCTATTCTTCGCTCTACCGCGAATTTCATCTGCTCACTAAGAAGAAGAAGAAGTTAGTTCTGTGTGTAGGTGTGTGCTTATTCAGTCAATAGTTTAGGCTCAGTTCACATTCACCAAAGGTGATAAACATAACAATGAGTTTTGCAATAAGACTGATAACAATAAACGGGATCTTTCCTAGATACTGACCCCCAAGTTGTCCAATCTTAGGTAATGACCCCCAAGAAATATCAGTCCTAGATAACAACCCCCGAGTCTTATTGGGGGTCACTATCTAGGAAAGATCCATGGGAATCTTTCCTAGACAGTGACTCCCAAGTAGTCTAGTCTTAGATAATGACCTCAAGAAGTATCAGTCCTAGATAATGACCCCTGAGCCTTATTGGGGGTCACTATCTAAGAAAGATCCATGGGGATCTTTCCTAGACAGTGACCCCCAATTAGTCCAGTCTTAGATAATGACCCCCAAGAAATATCAGTCCTAGATAACGACCCCCAAGTAGTCCAGTCTTAGATAATGACCCCAAGAAATATCAGTCCTAGATAACGACCCCCGAGTCTTGTTGGGGGTCACTATCTAGGAAAGATCCAATAAACATTGCTTTCCAGAATTTGACTCTGGTTGTAGGATCAAAATGACCAGACAAGGCTAAAAGAAATGAGAAAAAGACTGTGAAATTACAGACACAAAAAAATCTGCCTGACATTACACAAAAATCAAGACATAAGGATGATGTCATGATTGATACACAACTTCACAGTACCTCCTGAAGAACCAAAACAAACTTGGAACTTGCTTTGAGTCTTCTTTGTGGAATGATGAAGACTCTTGGACGATGGTAGGTATAACAGAAGAAATTGAGGCTTTGTGAAAGAAAAATGAGAATGAAATGAGTTGCCTACAGTGGCAAGAAAAGAGCAGAAAGAATGAGAAGTAGCGAACAAGAAAAAGAAATATATACCAAAAAATACCTTCAACCGTGAGTCTACCTTTTGAAAAAGTGTCAACATAACCACGATTCCATATGTTCAGATGAAACCAGCCTCGTGCCAGAACGAACACTTACCCAGAGAGAGTGGTAAGGTGCTAAAGGGAATGAGGAGCCCGGTGTGGACTTATAGACTCCGCCCACACCCAACATACCAGATTACCAAATTGCCAATCCATTGTGAAATAATGCCCTGGACGACCAGACTAACTATTGAGGTGAGGTTTTGTTGAACGATCTCCACATTAGAGTTACAGAGAACCAGTAAACCCCTATTCTAAGAATACTAACCAGTTTGCCATCGGCTCTCCTTAGCCAGTGATCGCGTGAACAGATTTCCCAGTGTTTTCAACACTTCATAGCTAAATTGCACATAGAGCAGCCAAAGTCCATGTCTGTGCGATAAACTTTCTGGCTTCTTGTAGTATTTAGTGGTTAAATTTTACACTAGGTTGCCACGCCAGCCACTAAATTATTCATATACGACGTACAGGCGTGCTCTATATTCGGAGTATGAATACATTACCAAGGAACGTAATACAAAACATGACCAATTACAATATAACATTATTTCCTTCTAAGCTGAGCTGAGAGCCCCACACTATTGGCTTCAAGCAAAGGATACCAGTGACTTCTTGATTTCCGTAGTGGGACTATGGGAATATACCCTCCTGAACTGGCTCCTTGGGGAGCTATAGGTGCCCCTGGGGCTCCTGGCAGGATATCACTGGGTATCAGGGCACCGGGATCATCGCCAGCTACAACAGGGTCACCTCCTAGGACTGAGGTAGGAGTCTCTTGGTCTTCCCTCCCGGATTCCTCTCCAACCTCGCTCTCAGGAGGAAGGTCTTCAGCAATAACCTTAAGGTCATTGTTTGGCACGTCATTCGTGGAGTCATCGCCAGAAGTCTCTGGAGCTCCTTGAGTCTCTGGAGCATCTGGAGCCACTGGAGCATCTGGAACATCTTGAGTCTCCGTGGTATCTGGAGCCGCTGGAGCATCTGGAACATCTTGAGTCTCTGGGGTGTCCTGAGTTTCTGGAATATCTTGAGTCTCTGGGGTGTCCTGAGTTTCTGGAGTCTGTGGAGGCTCTGGATTTCCTGGAGCAAGAGGGTCCTGTGCAACCTCTGTGACAGCCTCTTCCTCCTCTTCGACGTTGGTCTCGGATTCTTCTCCTTCAGCAGAAGGTGCTGAAGTAGTCGTAGTGACGAGAGAGGAGGTCTTCCGTGAAGGCCCAACAATAACCTGGTGAAGAAACAGAGATTTTAAAAGGCATATAGTTATTTGAGGAGAGGAAAAGAGTGTACTCAGAGTACATAATCAATGTTGTCAGTTAGTGGTAAGGATCTATAAAGGAGTCTGCACAATGTGATGCCTGTTATCATTGTCATTGTTTAGTAAAGGTATACTGCATAACAAATAAATCATGAAACTCTTCTTCAGTTTGGTTATATTTCATGTCAAAGTCAAGTTCAGCCTGTTGGTTTTGAGGGTCATGTTCTACTTCTATTTGGTAGCATTTAGGGTAAAATTTTACCTTGGCTTGGTGGTATATAAAACAATATCTGAAGCCAGTTTGGTAGCTTATCATATGAAGCTTTATTTCTCCATTTTAGTACTTCAGTTAGTACTCCAGTAACACCGAAAACAACAATAATAATAAAAATTCAAGAACTAAACTTACTTGTTACTTCAATTTGGACTCCCCTGGGAAAACCCCCACTATTATCTGCTCCAGTCCTTATTCCAGCCTTGAAGATTAACTGGATGGTCCGAGGTACCTCAGACTCCAGTGTCCACAGATCGGTGCCAGACACGGAGTACTGTCCTGACACAACAGCTCCGCAGTACCTGTAAATGAATATTTATGAAGCAGATAAATATGAGGAGACACATAGTCTTTCAGAAAGAGGTCAGTCAATAGAATGGAAGCCTTGTGTCATTTTCTAGCCCAGGTTCGAGGCATTTGGGTTGGCTACAAAGGAATATATAGACCTGCTTCTTTAAGTAAAGAAGACTGTAAGAGACAGGGGGAAAGTAAGCAGTATTTAAGTTCCAAAACCTTGCAGAAGATGAAGTAGAGCCACTGAACCAGTACCAACAGGGTGTCGTGAGATTGGCTGATAGAAGGAAGAACTCTCCCCATGAGTTAAACGGAGTGGTGACCAAAAGGCTACCTGTAGAACAGAGAGAGAGAGAGAGAGAGAGAGAGGGATTCAGTCTCTATCCAGGAGGAGGACAGATAATCAAGTTCACAAAAAGAGATTAATAAATTCATGAGTATTTATATATGTAAAGTATACTTGTGCATATTTTATTATGTTTGATACAATATTCTGGCACCAAACCTTCCAAAGAAATGGGAAAATTGTGGAACAAATTCTCAGTATTTATGTATGCATGTGTATATTGTAGGTGCACACATGGTGGGGCTTACCTGGATTCAGAACCTCCAGAATATATAACTTTCAGATAGTCATCGGTGCAAGAGGGTGTCTCTCTGATGTATCCTTCTTTCACAGTGAAGAGTGTCATTCCCATCATACAGTCCTTCTTAACCTACGAAATAGTAATAATAATAATAATAATAATAATAATAATAATAATAATAATAATAATAATAATAATAATAATAATAATAATAATAATAATAATAATTTCAGGTGGATTCACCTTGGCCATTATTACTCTTTTCCACTCTTAAAGTTATCAAACATCTCGATTTTTGCAGGTAGAACTGTCTTAACCCTGGTGCTATAGGATTCATACCAGGTCTTTTGATAACACGCTTCCATCACATTGTTTTGCTTTCCACTGAAGTGATATGTAAGTTTTTTTTATATACATATTGAGGGAGCAGAGCGAAGTAACATAGGTGGCAGTTATGGTACCATTATATCTCAAACTCTGAGGTATTTTCTTTGAAGTTATCGAAGCTGTCTTTATTTCTTAAGCTTATCCAATTCAAGATGAAAATCTGGAGACCAAAATGGTATTAACATGGGCAATTGGGAGTTATAGTTAAAAAAAGTCAAAACTGGAGTTGAACTCTGAGCTGATCTGTGTTTCTTCTTACTCTTAGGGCGCTGCTCAATTTGAACTGTTTTTCAATCCTACCCTAACCCAGCTAAGGGCTGGCATGACCTACCTAGGCTACCTTGACTGATAAGGGTGGTTCAAGCCTCAGACTCCTATATTTCACTCGAAATGCTTGTTGAACTTAACCTAACCCAGCTTAGGCTGGCATGACCTACCTAGGCTTCCTTGACTGACATGGGTGGTTCAAGCCTCAGACTCCTATATTTCACTCAAAATGCTTGTCGTACCTAACCTAATCCAATTAAGGGCTGGCATGACCTGCTTAATCTTACCTAGGTTACCATGGCCAATGGAGAGAGTGCGTGCCACAGACTCTAGTGTTTGGCATCACTGACTCATAAAGTAGGTGAGAGTTACAGTTCAGTTTTGCCATGAAAACAAAGCTACAAATGATAACAATAATAATTTTTCTTACGTTCAGGTTCCATTCACATTCGAAGTCCTCTGGATATTCCCCATCATCCCAGCCAGGGGTTTCGATGATGTCATAGAAGACACGGCCGTCAGGAATTGTCAGGTTGTTAGGGTCTATACCAATGTCCAAATCACCTCCACAGATGACTATTAAAAGAAAAATAATACATATCATGTTACATTGTTTATTTAAATTTTTATTAACAGATGAATTAAGAAGTTACAATGGTATGTGAAGCCAGTTAGTGTGATATGGTATTTTAAGAAATTAAGACAATGTCATTATGGACTGTATGTACCAGCAAGCCTGATCTAACAGTAACAAATAGTGCAACATTTTTGCTATTTGCATTTTATGTCTAAACATATATAATGAAAGGTTGTAATAGTTGAGGGTGAAAGTGAAAGTTTACTTGATACATAAATGTTCCTGTTTTATGAAAGGTAATGTGTAACCACATCCATTCTCCTGTGCAATACGCACAGCCAATGAGAAACAGACTCGACATTTAGAATTTCCAATATCAATTCCATGGACAAGCACTGTCATCAGTGGCCCCTGTAATAACAAGTAGAATAAAGGCACCTCAGCCCTTGCTTTGGGACAGGACGCAACATTCCTAGGGCTGGGATTTGCCATCTCGACCATAATTTATACTACGCAATTTTCTTACTGGGTGCTGGAGTCGTAACAGGAGGTTCAGTTTCCTCTTCCACTGGCTCTTCCACTTCGGGTTCTGTTGCCTCTGTGACAGGTTCCTCCACCTCAGCCGGAGCTTCCGTCGGAGGGTCGACGTCGTCAATGACCTGTCTCGACAGTTCTTCGTCCCTGATGTGTGAAATTCCTGGTTTTAAAAGCTATATTAAGATTTTTTTCACCTGCAAATGAAGTGTCTTGATTTTTCTAGTTCATTCTTTTGTAGCTTTGTAACACATTACTTTTTTTATTCTTTAATTATTTAAAGTAGTATACCCTGATTGTAGAGTTCAGAGTTTCTGGATTTTGTAGGTTCTCCTGTATATATATATATATATATATATATATATATATATATATATATATATATATATATATATATATATATATATATATATATATATATATATATATATAACTAGAGGTTATACCTTATGAGACCTAGAAAGCTAATAGCCCTTGGTACCTTATTGCCTGAGGGGTAAAGCAAATTTCCCTTTCTTCTCACGTATTGTAACGTGCATAAAAATGGGGTACATTGCCCATACCCTGATTATTTTCATAGAATCCGGAGAAGAAGAGCGAGTGTTGTTGAAATCTGAACTTTAAAAGCAGCTGTGCCTTGAAATCCAGACTACAAAAGCAACTCTGCTGAAATCTGGGCTCTATAAACAATTGCCTCATGAAATCTGGACTATAAAAACAACTCTGCTTTGAAATCTGGACTATAAGAATTACTCCTTGAAATCCGGACTGTAAGAAACAATTGCCCTTAAAATCCAGACTTTACAAACAATCGTCCCTAGAAATCTGGACTAGAAAACAATTGCCCTTAAAATCTAGACTATAAAAACAATCGTCCCTTGAAATCTTGGACTATAAAAACAATTGCCCTTAAAATCCAGATTATAAAAACAATTGCCCCTTGAAATCCGGCCTATAAGAATAATTTTTTCTTGAAATCTGAACTATAAAAACATCTGCCTTTTGAAATCCTGACTTTTAAAACAATTGTTCCTTAAAATCCTGACTATAAAAACAATTGCCCTTTGAAACCCGGAGTATAAAAATAATTTTTTCTTGAAATCTGGATTACAAAACAGTTACCTCTTGAAATCCTGACTTTCAAAACAATTGTTCCTTGAAATCCAGACTATAAAATCAATTGTCCCTTGAATTCATGTGTATTAAATCAATTGCCCCTTGAATTCATGTGTATTAAAACAATTGCCCCTTGAACTCATGTGTATGAAAACAATTGCCCCTTGAACTCATGTGTATAAAATCAATTGCCCCTTGAACTCAGGACTATAAAAGCAGTTGTCCTTTGAAATCCGGACGACAGAAAGAATTTCCCTCGGAAACCCACACTATAAAAACACTTGCTCATTCAAATCCGGATTATAGAAAGCAATTGCCCGCTGCAATCCGGACTACCGAGTGCAAGTTTCCTTCAGAAGGACAGCGTGACGTCATCCTACCTGAAACCTTCAGCACTCCTGATGATCCGGTTGGTCCGCAGGTGCAAATTGCTGAGGGAGCCCAGTGAAGCTGGAGGGTCCAGGATGGCCCACAGCTGATTTGGGGACGGGGCTGTTCTCGGGTGCTTTCGGTCCCTGTTCAGCATCATCTTATGGAGATAGATGATGTATTATTATTAGTAGTAGTAGTGTAGTAGTTATGGTAGTAGATAGATTTTATTGTTATTATTACTATTAAAAATTATTATTACTTTTATTATTATTATTATTATTATAATTATTAAAATGATTATTATTATTATTATTATTATTATTATTATTATTATTATTTTATTATTGTTATTATTATTATTATTATTATAATAAAAAATTATTATTATTATTATTATTATTATTATTATTATTATTATTATTATTATTATTATTATTATTAACCTATGCATATGGAACAAGCTCACCAAAGGGTCCACTGACTTGAAATTCAAGCTTCCAGAGAATACAAAGAGAAGAGATCCCACTTAATTAAAAAGAAATAAATTAATAAATTATTAAATAGATAAAAATGTATTAAAATGAACATGAGTCAGGAATTTTAAAAGGCTTTTTATATAAAAAAATTCTTTTATTAATTTTCCAAAACTTGAAAAAGGTAGCTTTCATCTCGAATCAAAGTTGAGAACTAAATCTTGGAACGCTGTTTTTGACATGAATTTATAATAGCCAAGATTTTGTACTTAAAGGAACAATTAAGACATGAAATAAGTTGTAAAGAAATAATAATGGATTATAGAATTTCTTAACAATTTTTCTTAAAGAACTAACAACTTGATAAAATAAAAATCAACATTAATAACATAAATCTTATCGAACAGTGGGAAGTATTTCTGAGACTCTCTATATTTGAATCTGAAGGTAACAGTCAATCTAAAGTCTCTAGGTAGCCCAGGGACGAATTTTAAGAAACGGAAGTCATCAGGAATTCGTTGGGGGAGAGAAACTCACCTGGATAGCCTCCGAGAGCCTGAACTGCCATCACCTGTGATATCACCACAAGCAGCGACCCAGCAATCCATTTTTCCGCTCTCATCTTTTGGTTTGTTCACCCGGAGCAAATCCTGAAGACGTAACGCTTTCTAGGTCTTATCTGCCAATTCTGTCCTTCGGAGCAATCCGATTTCAGGAGCTGTGTGTCGTAAACGATTCTTCAGCTACACGGCAGTTTTGCCACTGTTGGGGAACAAATAAATAGATAACGTTGCAAGTATTATCGTCGATTGTTATCCAAACATACAGTCATGAACATGAATATCAGTGGTAAAATTATTGCAGAATTGTAAACCCTAGATGCTCATTTGTTTGTTCGTTCGTTTGCATTTTAATAAACTTACAATTTTATCTATTTTTTATTAATTGTTATTTTTTTTTTTTTTTAATAAGTGAGATCTGATCTTTCTGTATTTCCCTTTGCCTTCTGTTACTTCTTGCTAATGAACACCATAATATTCTTTGGAAGCTTGAATTTCAAGTCAGTGGCCCCTTTGTTGGGCTTGTTCCATATGAATAGGGTTCATCTTCTTAATAATAATAATAATAATAATAATAATAATAATAATAATAATAATAATAATAATAATAATAATATTCTTTGGATGCTTGAATTTCATATTAATGGCCCCTTTGGTGGGCTTGTTCCATATGAATAGGGTTCATCTTCTTAATAATAATAATAATAATAATAATAATAATAATAATAATAATAATAATAATAATAATAATAATTTTCTTTGGAAGCTTGAATTTCAAGTCAGTGGCCCCTGTGGTGGGCTTGTTCCATATGAATAGGGTTCATCTTCTCAATAATAATAATAATAATAATAATATTAATAATAATAATAATAATAGCAAAGACTGATAGGAACTTCGCCTCAAAATCGCTGTAGAGGTTGAAGAAAACATTAAAAAAATTGAAGAAGTTGGACAACTAAATGAGGAGTAAAAGAAAGAGAGATAAATTTCAAGATGGAGATAGTTTGTGATCAAGTAAAATGATATGTGGATCTCTGAATGCCTCACACACACACATATATACATATATATATATATATATATATATATATATATATATATATATATATATATATATATATATATATATATATATATATATATATATATATATATTCTTATATATAGTTATTCAGCAGCAAGTGTTGAATAATAACACGTATAGCTCGATCATTGACCCACCCTCCTGTAAACCCAAAATGTCGGCCCTTAACCAACGAGCTAGCTTAAACACTCCCTTCCCCCTTCCCCCTCCCCCCTTCCTGAGAGGGGGAGGGGACGCCCCCCCTCACCACCTGACGGCGCAGACCGCCACTTCCTGCCTACCTGGTCTCACTGTTTTCCTGTTTTTTTTTTTTATTTATTTTTATTTATTTACTTCTTCTAACACAGGTGTGGTTCACCCGCTCATTACTTCGTCTTATTATTATTATTATTATTATTATTATTATTATTATTATTATTATTATTATTATTATTATTATTATTATATCAGAGTATGCTCTGATGATTATCATGGTAATGATTTGAGGCTAAGACCATTTTCAGTAGTAATAATAATAATAATAATAATAATAATAATAATAATAATAATAATAATTCGTAGCCAAAACAGAAAGAGAATAGTGTTAGTATTTACCTTTAATCTTTATCTTAATTATATATACTAAACTGTAATTACCAACACTGAATGTAAATTATATTTAGCAACATTCGATATATATATATATATATATATATATATATATATATATATATATATATATATATATATATATATATATATATATATATATATATATATATATCTATCTATATAAGAAAATGTCTGGCAAAACAGCTGATCCCGTTACCATGGACATACTGTAATACAGAATAACAACGACCGTGTTTACTGCTTGTATCCAATGCCTGTGGCCCCCAGAAAGCAACTCCAAGTGCACCGCATGACGACAGGTATTGATCAGCAACAAATAATATTCAGGTGATCAGCTGGAGCGCGCTTGGCCTCTCTCTCTCTCTCTCTCTCTCTCTCTCTCTCTCTCTCTCTCTCTCTTTCAAGAAAGAGAAAGATATACACACAAGATCCATTCTTTTTACCATAATTCTCTCTCTTTCTCTCTCTCACTTTCAAGAAAGAGAAAGAAATACCCACAAGTGCTCTTTTTGAAATAACTCTCTCTCTCTCTCTCTCTCTCTCTCTCTCTCTCTCTCTCTCTCTCTCGCTGAATCAATCGCTCCATTGATCGAGGAAGCTTCTAGTTACTTGCGAGAAATTCTCTGAGGAAGAAAATTGCCATATATATGGGTAGTTTTTTCTTTTTTTTCAGCGATGGGCCACTTTAACCTGAGATTTTTTCTGGGCTACTTTTTTTATGTCTTTTCATTGGGCAAATTTTCTGTTTTCTGTGGGCCACTTTTAAATTGGTTTTTATCTGGGCCATTTTTTTATGTTTTTTCTTTGGGCCACTTAAATTTCTTTTTTGTTTTTGTGGACCACTTTTTTGAGGTAGGCCACTTTTCAATGAAGCCTTTTCTGAACTACTTTTTGATGTTTTTTCTTTGGGCCACTTTTATGTTATTTTGCTGTTGACCACTTTTTTGAGGTAGGCCACTTTTTAATGGAGCCTTTCCTGAGCCACTTTTTAATGTTTTTTTTTTTGTGGACCACTTTTAAGGAAGCCTTTTCAATTTTTTGTTTGGCCCCTTTTATGTATTTTTGTTGTAGGCCACTTTTTAATGAGCCTTTTCTGGACTTTTTTCTTGTTCTTGGCCACTTTTAAATGCTTTTTCTCACTTTTTGAGGCAGACCATTTTCAATGATTTTTGTTCTTGGCCACTGAAATTTATTTTGAGATTTTTCTATGGACCACTATTTATTTTTCTATGGGCCATTTTTTTGTAATTTTTTCCACTTACACTTTTCGATGTGACTTTTTCTGTGGGCCACTTTTAATGTGGGTTTCCTGTCGTCTGTAGCTACTTTTTTTTATTTGTAGGCCTAAGCTTTTTTTCCTATGGGTCGCCTTGAATGTGAGCTTTTTCCTGTCGTTATGTGGGTGTTTTTTCCTGATTATTTCCTGTTTATTTAGCAGTTTATTCCTGTGGGAGTCATTTTCCAGTACATGTTCTATTCTGTCAATATTTTCTGCAGAGTCAAGCAAATCAGAATATCAAATGCATTTTAAAAACATCCAATATAAACACACAGCTATTTTCTTAAACTAACAAACAAAACCGATACAAATAAAAAAAAAAGATACATCATGACACGAATTGCAACATAGTTTTCCCGTTGTTGGTTTTTCAATTCCTTTCGTCAAGCAAGGCGATGACTCGCTTGGAAATCCCTAATCATATTCTGACGTCACAGCGTGACGTCACAGGGCATCTTGTTCCCCAGACGCTCGGCCAAATCGGGCCTCGCCACGGGCAGTGAATTCTGCGCTGGGCATTTGTTGCAGATATATATATATATATATATATATATATATATATATATATATATATATATATATATATATATATATATATAAAAGGCTATGTTCTATATTTATAGGTCTGGCCCGGAGCAATCAGCTCCGTTCATGAGACGAGTTCAGCTGACGCAAAACCTCCAGCTCGCCCGGAGGAACGCGCGCGTTCAAGGTCATGGTATCGCGTATCCTGTCTTGGCCGAGTGAAAGAAAGCGCTCATTCAGATAGATGGCTGGGATTCCCGTCTGGCTAGGAGAGAGAGAGAGAGAAAGAGAGAGAGAGAGAGAGAGAGAGAGAGAAACTGCATCCTTGACCACAATTCGACACACGAGGCGGAACGACATACGAATCTTCCTCTTCCCATCTTTCTCGGACGAGATGGCCAATCTCTGGGAACTGTGGCACCGTTAGGTGAGGAACGGTGTCACCGTGGGTGTTATATTTATATATAAAATATATATATAGTTGCAAAGGCGACTGATTGCACCGATTGGGGTGTAATGATAGGTAATATTTGGTCAGTGGTGCAAATCACTTCTTTCTTGTGCATCTCGAATAAATGTGAATATATATATATATATATATATATATATATATATATATATATATATATATATATATATATATATATATATATATATATATATATATATATATATATATATATATATATATATATATATATATATATATATATATATATATTTATGTATATATAACTAGAAATATTTAATATGTCCAATATATTATATATATTACTCTAAAGAATTATTATGCCAAATGTCCTACACTTTATATTCATCCCTAGGCCTAATATTCCATACCTTTTGAATTCATGGTATGCGTCATCCGATGACTGCGTTATTTCAACCATCATAATCAATAATGTATTTGTGTGTTATCAATCTCGTTATCCAACTGTTTGAGTTTAATGAAAATTAAACTATTTCTATGGTAAGAAATATGCAGATGCACTCACTACATTGGCTTAGGTAGCAAGCCTTCACAAATTTAACAAAATATATCACATTTTGGGACCCACTGTGACCAGTAGATGTTTCTTCTAACGTTCCGTTTTATAAAGAATAACTCTAGAAAATTAATTGCAAGTCGGATTTTTAATTATAGCCTAAAATGTGCTGCATAAGTGGTGCAATGTTAGGCCGATGTAATGACGGTTTACACACACCTTGGCAACCGGGTGTAAGATAATCCTCTATTGGACAAAAGTTACTATGATGATATTTCTATGCATATATCTTTGTTATGAAAGTTTTAATCACTTCATACTATCATTTCTCATATTATAAATTAGATAGGGTAGGCAACCTCTCGTAAACGGATGGAATAATAGATTTGCAAAAATACGTCAAGCGATGTTTGGCATCTACGGAATACCTTCCCTTCCACACAGATCTATAACTATATGACATCGAAGAATGAAAATTCCTATCCAGTGCAGGAGTGCTTGTATTTGGGTGAGGTCACGCACGCATTTTCAGCCACGCGTCGCGAATGGGGCCTTCAGTTTGAGTAATGAAATAGGTCAGGTGAGGGATATGCTAATTTATACACAAGTACAGTACTTCACATATAACTAACACTTAACTTTTTAATCATAACGGTCTTGTCCCTCCCAAGGCTTCGTTCTTTCCACAAGACCAAACCATGTCAGAACACTGATTTATCTTCATACATATACTAATGTGCCGCCATATTCCTTAACGTTCCAGTCCTTCTGACTTCACACTACTACAAACGATTCATTAATATTTCATAATTTCGTCCTTCATTCATATCTAACATTCACTCTTTGAAATCTTTTGCATATGTCATGCTGCCCTCTGTGCATTACTTGTAATGTGATTCACCTGGACTCATATATATATATATATATATATATATATATATATATATATATATATATATATATATATATATCTTCTTCTTCT
>NC_089787.1:18403525-18406025 GCF_040412425.1 Macrobrachium rosenbergii | reverse complement strand
CCAATTAATCAGAGAATGTATAGACTGGCAACCAAAATATGGAATAAACTAGTCCAAACAACATAGACAATAGATGGTGGAGAAGAGTATCTTCGCATATTCATCGCGATGAACCTCAACCGTTATACTGTTCAGAAATGTCTAAATAGAATGATACTATTGTGAAATAAATTTCTAGAAATGTAATCTGTGCAATTCACTATGTTAATATAGTGCAAAACCATCATTGTGAAAAATGTTAATATTAGGCGCAGTAAGAAAAATTGTACCTTTATCTAAATAAAATTGTGGCTAAATCACACTTTACATTGCTCTTACTAATTCAGTATTAGTAAGGGTAATGTAGTGTGGTTTATCCACAATTTTATTTAGATAAAGGTACAATTTTTCTTACTGTGGCCTTAATATTAACACTTTACAATAATGATTAAGTAATACTTCACTTTCTAAACTATTCCCTACCTTGGTTAGCTAGCTAACTGCCCTCATTCTTCTTTCAACCATCTGACCTATCAGCTAAAAAAAATTACTGTGACTTCTAGGCAGAAGGGACCTTTTGGTGGATGGGTTAACCAGCCTCTGTGGGGTTTATAAATTATTCAAATGCTGTTTTATTATTATTATTATTATTATTATTATTATTATTATTATTATTATTATTATTATTATTATTATTATTATTATTATTATTATTATTATTATTAAAAGCAAGCATCATTCTTTCTTCCTTTCTTAAACCTTCTGCTGAAAACCCTTTTTGACAGAGCCAACAGACTTTATAAGCACAAGAAATCTCTAAATGGAAGCGAGCCTGCAAAGAGAGAAACAAGTTAAAGGAGAAGATGATGAATGAATAAATATAAAGGAATATAAAATAAAAACTGATACACCTGAAATTCAGCAGACGTCAGCATCACCAGCAGAGAGCAGGAATGAACTTGGCTCCAAGATTAAACATTTGGAGGTCAGGCAGACCTCCACAACTGCACGAGGCAAACTACTCCATATTCTAGTTGTAGCCAAGATAAGACTCCTACCAAACTGAGTAGGTTTAAACCTGATGCAGTGAATGTTTTGCCTCGCTGTCGAACTTCTCCAAAGTTCCAGAGGTCCTTTGTTCCTCCTCACACCTCTGGACTGTGGTACAGCCTCTCTGTACTGAGGATGTCGGGCAACTGGGACTTCTTCAGAAGTTCAAGCGAAGATGCAATGGGTTACTACCCTAATACAATTCCACTTGGATTTTAATAATATACTTACATTTTTATTTATTTATCTATTAATTCCTTGATTTGTCTGTTTTTCTAATGACTGATTTACTCTTTCTGTATTTCCCATTACCTTCTGTTGCTTCATTTGAGTGAACACCAAGTTCCTTGGAAGCTTGAATTTCAAGTCAGTGGCCCCTTTGGTGGGCTTGTTCTGTATGAAAAGGGTTCATCTTCTGAGTAATAATAATAAATATTAGACCACGTTCTTTGGAGGCTTGAATTTCAAGTCAATGGCCCCTTTGGTGGGCTTGTTCCGTATGAAAAGGGTTCATCTTCTGAATAATAATAATAAATATTAGACCACGTTCTTTGGAAGCTTGAATTTCAAGCCAGTGGCCCCTTTGGTGGGCTTGTTCCGTATGAACAGGGTTCATCTTCTGAATAATAATAAGAAATAATAGAAAACGTCAACACTGTTTGCAGCACCAGCCTGTCTAGTGTTGGAAGCAAAAACAGCTAGGTCAGGTAGAGAAGAATGCAGAGGATTTTTTCGTTTTATGCAACAAACATCATGAAATCACTCTGCGTCTGTCACAAGTCCACATTAGGAGTGGGCAAAATGAACATGACTGATGACATAACCCTGTCCAAGAGTTTGAAGAAACCTAAAAGACTAGAATAGAATAGAACAGAATATAGAATTGAGGCCAAAGGCCAAACTCTGGGATCTATGAGTTCATTCAGCGTTGAAATTGAAACTGATAGTTAGAAGGTTTGAAAGGTGTAACAGGAGGAAAACCTCGCAGTCGCACTACGAAACAATTGTTACGTTAGGGTGGAAAGTAAGATGGAAGAAAGATATTATGAACGGAGGTACAGTAAAAGGAATGAAAGCGGTTGCAGCTAGGGGCCTAAGGAAGGCACACTGCAAAGAACCTTCAGTAATGCCTACAGTGCACCGGGCGTGAGGTGCACTGATGGCTCTACGTCCCTACGGGATGGTGGTTACTGAGATTTATCATAATTATCATTATTCAGAAGATGAACCCCATTCATATGGAACAAGCCCACCAAAGGGGCCACTGACTTTAAATTCAAGCTTCCAAAGAATATTAAGGTGTTCATTAGAAAGCTCAAACATCGTATATAAACCTCGGGAATGAAAATATAGGTCGCCAGAATTGCAAGTTTTAAAATGGTACCAGAGAGAGAGAGACAGACAGTGACAGGGGCTCACGATATCAGCCGCCTTATCAACCATGCTTAGTCATTGCTTCTCTGCATCTATA
>NC_089787.1:18381025-18401025 GCF_040412425.1 Macrobrachium rosenbergii | reverse complement strand
ACTTGTCAAAAGAACGCAAATGATAGTTTCATCACTTTACCAACAGCTGCGATAAAAATTTACATAACGTGTTGCAATACATAGATATGCAATTGAAGAGACCAGTGATACAAAGTATTACGTATGTAAATTTCTTTATATATATATATATATATATATATATATATATATATATATATATATATATATATATATATATATATATATTCTATAACACTGTGGTGACCAACGTTTGCATATTCAAAACAGTTTAGAATATTTCCACAGCGAAATATTAAGAGCTGTACTGGAATACTTTATTCTCAGATATATTCCCACTTCTATGAGGTTTGGAATTCTCTTACATCTTCTTCTGTTACTTTTTTATGCGTTTTTACCTTTGCCTCGTGTCTGTCGGGTAGCCTCTTCCATCGGACTCTATGGAAAAAAATTTTTTTTTGCTAAGGTCCTTGTTCTATTTGAATTGGTAATATTAATCAAAGTAATAGTCTAAAATGATCGTCGTTATATGAAGAAATATCTCCATATCTCCAGTTTTTTCCTACATGTCCCAACTTAGAGAGAGAGAGAGAGAGAGAGAGAGAGAGAGAATTACACCACTTTTCGACAAGCGAACGTTTGAGACACAACGTGATGCAACATATGGCGCCAACACGACCCGCACGAAAAATGACGCTATTTTAGATTCTAATTTCGAATATACAATTCTAATTTACACTGAACAAATGATTTACTTGAAGAAATAATCTATTTGATTACAAAATAACTCCATCTCATCATTCGTCAGTCGGAAGTCGAGTAAAACGCAGGGTAATTCAAAGTGATGTCTGGCAACTCCTGATCATCGGTCTAGCCAAGTATAAGATTACCTGACGACGAAGCCGAAGTTGGACTCCACCTCTGAGCTTCTGTTTCTCCTGTTGGTTCGTTCATTCGACCATGGAGGCGTCTTTTGGGTAAGTAGCAACTACTAATCTTTATTTTCTTGTTTCATTATTGTATTTTGGTCGTATTTCCACGATGGGTTAGTGAGATTACTCCAAAAAAAGTAATGGACGGATTGACGGTGCGTATTGACATTTTCTATTGACTTCTGTCTGACAGAATATTTTTTCAGACTTTAAGATAGAAAACTAAGTAATTAAACCAACCGGTGATTTTCCACGGCATGACAGATACAAATAGACACACAGACAGGAAGATAGACTGATAGATAGGTGAGGAATTAACTCTAAACACAGTCTTTCTTCCATCTGCAGAGCTGGGTCCATCCAGGTCGCCATCTTGGAACTCCCTTGGGTTTCATCCGTTGAGCTGGCCTGCCCCTGAAGACCTGGCCAATGGCCCTCTTCAGGGGCAGGCCTTCTTTTCAAAAGAGCCCTAAGAAGGGCAGGCTGCCTCCCCGGAAGGACACCCGCTGTCGCCAGGTCGAGAAGACGAAAGAAGTTGGCTTCGTTTGTGAAGCCTCTGAAGATCCTGGGACTAGTACCACCTCTGTGAGGCCCTAACGATGATCGTTGATTGTCTAAGACTACCTGTACCTCTGTGAGGCTTCAGTGTTTACCTCCGCCGTCTGAGAGGGTCTACAGATTGCGTCTGCCTCTGTGAGGCCTCGACGGAAACCTTCTCAGACGGAATCCTAAAGAAATCCTTGACATCTCGGTGACATGGTGATCCTCGACCCTACTGCTCTAGACAGAAACTGAGTTATTATTATTTTTATTATCATTAATATTATTATTAGTGTTATTATTATCGATGTTGTTGTTTGAAGGACTTCAATTCCACGCGCTTTCCGTTAATGAGAATAGCACTTCGAATTGAAGATTGCAGTTTTGTCATGTTTCTCAATGACTAGAAAGTTGTGGATTACTTTTCTGTCATATCTCTCAATTGCTGTCAAGTTAAAGAATTACTTCATTGCGTTTCTGATTTATGATGCTGTGATAATGGTATTATTGTTAATAATATCACATTTATCATAAGAGAACTTTTGTACAAATGGGTAAAAAGTGTAGAGAATATTGTAGATTGTGGTAAACTAAAGGAATCTTTAGCAGCCCGCCCAGCAGCCATTAAATTGTGAAATTTTTCATTTTAATAAATCAGACCTACATCTTTGTAATAACTGTATTATTTATATACCTATTCAGTCATCAGACCTGTCTAGAATTTGGGTTTATTCCTGACTTAAAGAATGTCCTCACTCACTGTTGTAAGGGACATAATTTAGGCCTAATGACCTAGGCCTAAGATAAGGCCCAGAAAAGCTACACAAAAAGATTCCCATGGCCACTGATTGTTTCTCCAGGTTCAAAACATTCAGCGAGGTTCTACTTGACAGAATATGCACCAAATTCCTCCTCAGCTGCGGAATGCACACCAAATTCCCTTCCAGTTACTAAGCAATCACCAAAGTTTGGAATGTATACAAATGGTTTGCCTGCACTGGGTGGATCAATAAACTCTTCTTTCCCAGCTTTCTGGTGTTGGAAGTCCATTATGTGTTTACTTCAACGATCTTTCATATATATATATATATATATATATATATATATATATATATATATATATATATATATATATATATATGTAGAGTTTAACAAACATTCAAAGCACGCAAACCATTTATGTACATTCCGGACTTCGGTGAATGCTTTGCAATCTGATGAGCATTCTGTCGAAGAGATCATGATTCAACGTTCTTTTCCCGGAAAAGATATAAGCAGAAGGATAGTCTTCATGTGTAGCTTTTCTGGGCCTATTTATAGGTTAACCCATTGAAATGAACAACATTAATCTTCCTTCCTCTAGTCATAAGATTACAGCAACGGTGGTTCATTTAAACACTCCATAATTAGTCTCACAATCTTCGAAGTGATTTGATTTGGACTACTTTTTTAAATAGTTCCCTGTCAAGAAAGCTTTAAGGCTAAATAGTCCACTACCAAATATACTGACGAGGAATATTATGATAAATAAAACGTCACTATTATTTCATCCAAACGATAAATAGTTATGATAATTTATGTCATTATGACCAATCAATCCATCACGTCATCTGGCTACATTTGCAACCCTCTCGAGAAGAAGAGTCGTGGTCACGTGACTATTCCAGCCAATCACGAAAGCGGCCTGAAGTCACGTGACCCATTCTGGCCAATGGCAAGGCTTGTTGATCTTCGCCACGTGTTCCACCTTCAATTTGAGAACTGCTCGAAGCAGGTGCTATTGTGAATCGTGTTATTTTTTTAGTTTTTTTCCGTATTATAAAGCTAATTCTCGCCTATTTCTTTATCAAAGGAGTTTTATCAAAGCGCCAAGGAAAGATGAGGAGACATTTGAGACTTGGACGAAGAATCTCAGGATAAATATGGCCATGAATCTCATATATGCCTCCTAGCCGCCATTAGGCCAAGGTATGACACTGATTTCAGGGTTCGGGGGTCCTGGGGGAGTTAGGGGGGTCCAATGGGGTAGAGAGTTGGTCAGGTAGGGCCAAGATGTTTTCTGCTACATTAGGGTAGGTCAGGTCAAGTCAGGTCAATGTGGCACACTTGTAATTAAACAAATATCGATTATAACCAAGTAAACTTAGACCTAGGCCTAGGTATTGAGACCAAGGGGGCGTTACTCCCTGCCCAGGGGGCTAGGGGGGTTGTCAAATAAGGTCAAGATGTTTCCTACTACATTATGGCACGTCAGGTCAAGTTAGGTTAAAATGCCACCCTCGTAATTAAACCCAATTATCGAATATAACGAAGTAAACCAAAACTAGGTCTAAGTTCTAGGTCGAGGTTTGGGTTAGTTTACATGAAACCGGCCCTATGCCAGCACACACTCAATCCCTAGGGTGTGTATGGAAGCAGGAGGGCTGGTGTGACCCTCAGGATACATGGCGACTAACAGAGGCGAACCATAAGAGGTCTAGTTTCTATTTATGTCTCCTGATTCATACTGGTGACTTATTGATCTCATGTCGAGGCAGTAAACAGAGAGTAAATGACGACGAATAAATAACAATAAACTCTTATAAACAAGCGGATGCGTCTGTGAGCAAACAGACCACGACATGAGACGTGAATAACGCACATGCAGTGTAATGGGAATGTGGAATTTATATCAAATATATTTTCCGAAGCACGAGTCACGGAGACGCCATAGAGACGGGTGTGGTTTGTCAATAGGGGTAACTATGTTGTAGGATGAGTTTTGCTTGTAAAGTTGTATATTTGCTTTTATAAATTGTATTATATATATATATATATATATATATATATATTATATCTGAGGACACAGGAAAACTAAAAGAAGGTTATACCAAAAACTGTCGTGTTATTTTCAAACATTGTACCTCGAAAAATGTGTTGAAATAACACGAAAGCGCTTAATGCACCCTTCTCTTATTTTTCCTGTGGCTATATGCTATATGTATGTATACATATACATATGCATATACATGTAGGCTACATATACATATACATATATATAATAATGTTCGTGTGTATTCGGCGGTATGATATAGGCCTACCTGTTAAATTGCCTAAGCTATCCTATCCGTTTAGAATGCTTATATCATATACCTCCTGCAAACGTGTGCATCTCTCTCTCTCTCTCTCTCTCTCTCTCTCTCTCTCTCTCTCTCTCTCTCTCTCTCTCTCTCAGAGGACGGCGAAATACACGACATTACCACAGAGAAAAAATAACTCACACCAGCATGACATGGAACATCAAACAAAGCCAAAAGTGATTTTGCCCTCCCGATAGACCAAACAACTTTTATGCACTCGTCACGACGGCAGATATGGCCCCCTACCCCAACCTTTTCCCGAAAGGAGTTGGGGGGGGGGTGTGGTCGGGGCAGCAGGGTCATTTCCAGCAAATATGTTAATGGCCCCAAAGCCGCAGGTCCCGTGCCCCGCCTGACCTCACGGAGACCCCTGATCAGGAGCGAGTTCGACGCTCTGAAGCCAGTTTCGGAGCCTCATTCGTCCTTTCGAAGGACTTCCAACGGGATTCTCCTACTTTCTGACGCTTCGTGGCCTTCAGTATAGCCCGCTGCAGTATATCCAACTCGGATATAACGCTGATTTATAATTATATTGGGTAAAATAACAGGAATTGATTGCTCTGAGCATCTGTCGGTCTCCACTTACTGGACCAGGGTGTAAACTCACAATGGACAATCCCGTAGGAGTTGGTGGGGTGGGGGACGTAGAGCCGTCGGTGCACCTCATGCGGTGCACTGTAGGCATTATTTAAGGTTCTTTACAGCGTTCTTGCTTCCATCTAACTTTCCTTAAACCTCTGATAACAGTTGTTTCATAGTCCAACTGGGAGGTTTTCCTCCCGTTACACTTTTAAAATATTTTTATTGTCAATTTGCGTCTCAGCGCTGAATGACCTCGTAGTTCCCAGCGCTTGGCCTCTGGCCTAAATTATACATTCTCTCTCTCTCTCTCTCTCTCTCTCTCTCTCTCTCTCTCTCTCTCTCTCTCTCTCTCTCATGAACAACAGTACTCGGTTTTAACAACTGAATGGAGAGTTCTGGAAACATTTTCATTTGTCAGAGAATTAAAATGACACTGTATAACCTTAGTCAGTATAATCACAAGTTTCTATTTTCATTTAAGAATCAGTTGTCATATGGATATATCCGCCCTTGCATTAATGGTTCATCTACTGAATAATAATAATAATAATAATAATAATAATAATAATAATAATAATAATGCAGTATAGCCATCTCCAGTTTAACATTCAATTATATACGTAGTCGCGTTGTTAAATGATGATGGGGGCTCTGAGCAAATATTTTTTTAGGCCTATAACCATGCAAGAGTATATAACCGTTCCATCCAGTTAATGTCGTTTATTCAGTATATATCCACCTTCGGTATATCACACTATATCCAAATTAAGTATATCCTTATAAGGGCGAAGACTTCAGACACATTTTATTCTTTTAAAAGAGAATTTAGCGGTAAAACGAAGCATAATATTCAGACGGTAAAAGAGGGGGTTATAGCCTGCTTCTTGCGTAACGCCTGTCTAGCCACCTCTTCCTTGAGATTTAAAATTTCGTCGATCATTTCTGTCCATCCACTGCCAGACTTTGGAAGCTACTTCTTGCTTCCGCGTTTCCATACTCCGAGAGGAAACTATGGCTGTATATATATGCAAATGTATATTGAATAAATATATATATATACTGTATATACATACATACACACACACATATCTGTACCAGTAATTAAAGTGTAAATAATTTGTCTATAATTTTTCTTTCGCTAAACTAAGTCTAGCGTCAATAGACCCAACAAATATCGTCATTGCTTAATTACCCCTCAATTACCTTCCAAAGTTACGATTTTGAGTTGTAATTATATGGCTGTGAGTAACGACGTTAAGTAATGACCACATTAGGCAAAGGGTCACACTGAGAGAGAGAGAGAGAGAGAGAGAGAGAGAGAGAGAGAGAGAGAGAGAGATATTACCAGAGTAAAGCTCAAATGTTTCAACATTGAGCAATACCCAATTGGACCCAGAGATTTCTAAGACACGTAATTCTGTCATTAATTATTCAGTGCGTTTGAATGTAACATCACTTCGGTATACGACGTCATAAACGACATCCTATGCTCTCTCTCTCTCTCTCTCTCTCTCTCTCTCTCTCTCTCTCTCTCTTCGTTGCTATAGTTACCGTAACAGCGATAATGGTTTTCCCACGCGCCGTGTAGATTATCTTCCCCCATTAGGTCGTTACTCGCCATTGTAAGCGCGGGATTCCCACCCTTATGACAATGGCACCCGGCTGGGCTTCATAGAAAACGGGAAATTAAGGGAGGCGGAGTAGGAAAGCGGATACTAAACTAAAAGTCGGGAAGGTCACCTCGGCGTTATAAGCGCAGTTTGACCCCAGTGGGTGACCTTCCCGGGGAGCCTGTGGTCGGAGGGGTCATACGAAGAGGCCGAAAATTACTCTTAATTCTCCGTGGAGGCGTCATAAGCCCTTCTGGAGCCACCCAAGACGCCTCAATGAACGCTTTAACTCTTTGGGGATCCCAAGGTGGCGAGGGGTCTCTCTCTCTCTCTCTCTCTCTCTCTCTCTCTCTCTCTCTCTCTCTCTATGAATTTTTAATTTATTGTGGTTTCCTAAAGGTATTATGGCATTTTGTATCTTTTAATGAACTTGTGATTTAAAAGATAATATTTAGGGTGATAACGGAGTTTATATATATATATATATATATATATATATATATATATATATATATATATATATATATATATATATATATATATATATATATATATATATATATATATATATATATATATATATGTATATATATATATATATATATATATACTATATATATATATATATATATATATATATATATATATACATATATTGTACAGTATATGTATGTTTATGTATATGGGTGTACACAATATATATATGTATATATTGTATATATATTTATATTTCCCATTGAACCATGTATATGGTTGCTAGACGACACTGTTGGGGCGTAACTAATGTGGAATTATACGCTGGTTGATATAGCACCTTCTGAAGTCACCCGTATTAAAGAGAATAAAAAAAGATGATGAATCTCTCTCTCTCTCTGTCTCTCTCTCTCTCTCTCTCTCTGGAGCTAATATCGCTTATTAGACAACATAGTGTTCAAGCAATTTTGAGACATTAAGACGTATCTCTAAAAGATTTCGTGATCTCTCTCTCTCTCTCTCTCTCTCTCTCTCTCTCTCTCTCTCTCTCTCTCTCTCTCTCTCTCTCTCTCTCTGGAGCTAATATCGCTTATTAGACAACATAGTGTTCAAGCAATTTTGAGACATTAAGACGTATCTCTAAAAGATTTCGTGATCTCTCTCTCTCTCTCTCTCTCTCTCTCTCTCTCTCTCTCTCTCTCTCTCTCTCTCTCTCTCTCTCTCTCAAAAGATTTAAAGCCGGGATGTTTTGACCTAAAAATGAAGGGTTTTTATTTGCAACGTGATGTTGCAACTTTCCGTCGCAAATACGGGATTCAGAACGGGACGGTTGGTTACCGGACAGAATTATTGGCTCCTGTCTGTCTGTCTATCTGTCTGTCGAATAATAGAAGCTGTCTGTACAATACGAAGGATTAACGGGACGGTTTGAAGACGGAGTGGCGTTCTGCCTGTCTGTCTGTGCTAAGAATGTTCGTAAGAATGGAATTGTAATGTTTTATAAAGGAAGAGGGGTGGTTGATGAATTTATAGTAATTTAATGAATGAAAACCTGATGTATGCAGGAATTGTCTATGATTAAAACGAGGTACCAAGACGTAAAGTTGATTTCACGTTGATAGTGAAACAGTACAGTAAATGAAGGCTAGGTAATTTAATGGATAGGTTTTGTCAGTTGCACACACACACACACATACACACACAGATATGTTGTATATATGTATATGTATATATATATGTATATATAATATGTATGTATGTATATATATATATATATATATATATATATATATATATATATATATATACATATATATACACACATATAAACATATATACACACAACACACACATATATATATATATATATATATATATATATATATATATATATATATATATATATATGTATGTATATCTAATAGAAGGATCCCATAAAAACGACAAAAGGCAGAAAGTTCTTGCTGTATTTCAGAGACTAAACTATCTCCCTCTTCTGCCAGCAGAGGGAGACAGTTTGGTCTTTGAAATATAGCACCAACTTTCTACATTTCGGCGTTTTTATGGGCTCCTTCTATTAGATGGATTTCTGTTTTAACAGAAAATATTTCATAGTCTATATATATGTATACATATACATACTGTACTTACCTACATGCATGCATGCGTACTGTACATACATGCATACACACGTAAATACATACTTACTTGCAAAAAAACCACAGCTGCCAATCATTCACCATCGCTAAAACGAATGAATAGAAAAAAAATCTACTTCAGAACAGCGAAACATTTCCGAGCAAACGCGGACGTTTCCCTTTTCTCCATTATTCCCCTTTTCCGTTCCCGAAAGGGGAAGAACATACGCAGATGACAAGTGAGAATCACGACTTAAGAACCCCCCCTCCCCCCCGCCCTCCCCAAAAAAAAAAAAAAACCCAAGACGGAAAACTAATGACAGAGCAAAGGTCAAAAGCAGGGGAATGTCGTACCGTCTAGCCGTTACGTTGACCCGGACGGGAAGAGGAGCAGTCAGCGATAAAGGGAGGAGAAAGGGAAGACTGGGAAGGAGAATAGGAAGGGACCAGGAAGAGAAACAAGGGGGACTAGACAAAAGAAGGAATTGGGCAAACACGCTAATAGAGATCAACAAAGGGAGTAAACATGGTTAGCAAATTTGCTCATCAGGAAGCTTGAGTGTAAAACATTGTGCTCATATATATATATATATATATATATATATATATATATATATATATATATATATATATATATATATATATATATATATATATATATATATATATATATATATTGTAGAATCTACTGGTCACTTTTACCAGATACTTATGCAATTGTAATAGCCACAAGGCCCTTTTAACTTCGCTAATTCTTCGCGCTTTTTGGATATCCTTGTCACTGCAAAGCCTTTGGGTCCAAGTACAGGTATTGTGGCTATTACATTTGCATATATATTGTATATATATACATATACATACAAACAAATGGAACAAGAAAAACAAAAGCATAGAAAAATATCAATCAACAAAGACAATAGTGGTTAAATATTTGAACAAGAAAAACAAATGCATAGAAAGGTATCAATCAACAAAGATAACAGTGGTTAAACATTTTGACAAGACAATAACCCCAACTACCGGTGGACTTGAACGTCAATCCCTTTCATTTAAGTTTATTTCATGTCCTCAGACCTCGGCCTTTGCCATAAGTTCCGCTTGCTGGGCTCCACAAACCTGAGCCTGAGGCTGTAGAAGGCTGCAGCTCAGAGGCTATGTCAGTCCAGAAATTATGGAAGGCCACTGTTCAGAGACTATGGCTGTCCAGAAATTATGGAAGGCTATGGCACAGCCAAAGATCACAGAAATCCACTGTAAGAGGGCTACTTGCACAGCAGTCCAAGGCAGTGTAAGACTATTGCTCCGAGGCTACAGCACAACCTGAGATTATGGAAAGCTGTGTAACAGAGGCTATCTCTGTAACACAGCCTTCCAGTAGTCTCAGGTTGTTCTGTAGCCTCATTGCAGTAATCTTCCTTTTTCTTGGACTGTGCTATAGCCCTCTTGCAGTGGACTTTTGTGATCTTCGGGTGTGCCATAGCCTTCCATAATTTCTGTGCTGCCAAAGCCTCTGGACTGTAGCCTTCCATAATTTCTGTACTGCCATAGCCTCTGGAATGTAGCCTTCCATAATTTCTGGACTTCCATAGCCTCTGAACTGCAGCCTTCCATAATTTCTGGACTTCCATAGCCTCTGAACTGTAGCCTTCCATAATTTCTGTACTGCCATAGCCTCTGGACTGTAGCCTTCCGTATTTCTGGACTTCCATAGCCTCTGAACTATAGCCTTCTACAGCCTCAGGCTACACTTTAGCGTCCTTCCCTAAGCCTTCCATAGACTGTGTACTACAGTGTTCTGTAGTCTTGAACTGTTCCACAGACCCCATACCACATACTTCCACACTCGCAGCGTCCAGTAGCCTTAAGGTGTAAAATAGCCTTCCATAGTCTTGTGGGTACAATCAAGCAAATTTCCACATTTTTATTTACATTCGAAATTGATGTTATTTGTCGTGCGCAAAAAGCACTATCGATATTTGTCGTTGAGTTTCATACCCGTAGGAATTTACACTTATTTTGAATAATAATAATAATAATAATAATAATAATAATAATAATAATAATAATAATAATAATAATAATAATAAAGTGTTACCATTTATGGCAATACTAGTGCTTTTTCACGAGGCACGATAATTATCATCAGGGAGGACAATAACTCCTCTTCTCTCTCTCTCTCTCTCTCTCTCTCTCTCTCTCTCTCTCTCTCTCTCACTGCGAGGCAGTTCCTCCACCAGCTAGTCAGTCACCTTCAGCGCCGCTAACGGGAGCACCGTGGGAATATGAGACGTTTTTATTTGCCTCCTCTCGGGAAAGAATAAAGGCAATTCTTTCTGAAGTTAATTTTGTTCTTGTTGGCTTTTAAATCAGTCCGAAGCGAATTTCACACTTTGTGTGCTTTATTTTCATGATGCTGCTCTCCTTGCATTTTAATACATTTTTAGTTGTTTATTAATTTATCTTTTCTTTTTAATGTGAGATATCTTTTTTCTGTAATTTCTTTTACTTTCTGTTGCCTCCTAATGAGCACCATACTCTTTGGAAGCTTGAATTTCAAGTCAGTGGCCCCTTTGGTGGGCTTGTTCTATATGAATGGGGTTCATCTTTTAAGTAATAATAATAATAATAATAATAATAATAATAATAATAATAATAATAATGAGAAGAAGAAGAAGAAGAAGAAGGGTTCATCTTTTAAGTAATAATAATAATAATAATAATAATAATAATAATAATAATAATAATAATAATAATAATAATGAGAAGAAGAAGAAGAAGAAGAAGAAGGGTTCATCTTTTAAGTAATAATAATAATAATAATAATAATAATAATAATAATAATAGTAATAATAAAGTTTTGTCTAAGAAGGTTGCAGGCTTGAGTGGGTCTTAAGTACATTTTCTCTCCTTGTTTTGTCTGTTGTTTTATTTGTTTGTTTATTTATTTGTTTATTTGTTTTTGTCAGGGCCCCCAGATGCCCCAAAAACTCCAAAAATGGCGGTTCATACACCTTCCTCCTATAAGGAGCAGCCCTGGAGCCTCACGAACGTCTTCGGAGCTGTAGGTCCGTTTCACACACCTATACAGACACAGGAAATAAGTCCTCAAAAGTCCACTGACTTATCCCCAGTCCGATTCCGTGCCTCCCGGCTTGGCCAGCCAGCCAGCCAGCCAGCCAGCCATTCCCTTACACAGGAAATGAAGCGGAAAATCGGACACTTCCTGTTAATAAATAAGCTTGCTCGGTTACGTCACAGCTTCTTTCTGGTGCCAGGTTTCCGTCTTAGTTCTGAGCTGGTGTTTACATTTCTCTCTCTCTCTCTCTCTCTCTCTCTCTCTCTCTCTCTCTCTCTCTCTCCGAGAAACTGTAGGTGTTGAAGAACAGAACATAATATTTTTTCTCTCTCTCTCGTCCTGAGAAACCTTAGGTTTTGAAGAACAGAACAATAATTACTCTCCCCCCCCCCGCTCCTCTCTCTCTCTGAGAAATCTTAGGTGTTGAAGAACAATAATTTCTCTCTCTCTCTAAGGAACCTTAGGTGTTGAAGAACAGAACAATAATTTTCTCTCTCTCTCTCTCTGAAAACCTTAGGTGTTAAGGAACAGAACGTAATTCTCTCTCTCTCTCTCTCTCTTCCCTTGAGAAACCTTAGGTGTTGAAGAACGGAACATAATAATTCTCTCTCTCTCTCTCTCATTAGGTTTCCCTCATACATTTTGGGGTGAAGTTGCTGGCCCCATACCTACGTCACCCTAACTCAACCCTTATTGTTGTCGCTTGCCTTCTGACACTGGCCACATGCCACCTGTCACTTTGGTGAGAAAACTCATTTTAATTTTATCCTTTATTACTGCTTGAAAAGCCATTAAATTTAAGATTCTTCTGAATTGTTGCGTTTACCTTTCTTAAATATTTTATTAGTTATGATGCTGAGAGAGAGTGATTATATATTTATTTACAAACACCCAAGGAATATACCACAAGTGTCGCTGGTGGTGGAACATTTAACACCTGGTGCTGTTTGCAATTCTCTCTCTCTCTCTCTCTACCCAAAACCTCAGATGGTGTATTTAGTGTTGCTTGCTAATCTCTCTCTCTCTCTCTCTCTCTCTCTCTCTCTCTCTCTCTCTCTCTCTCTCTCACTTTGCCTGACTGCCAAAACACCAAAAGTCATAAAACATTTAGAATGTTGTGGTTGCTTGCTTGTTGATTGCTCTCTCTCTCTCTCTCTCTCTCTCTCTCTCTCTCTCTCTCTCTCTCTCTCTCTCTCTCTCTCTGTGTCTTTATAGATATCGTGAATATTTAGGTTTTTCGCTTCATAGTGACACCAGAATTGTCCAGAAAAATACAGCTCTAGCTTTTGTTTAAAAACTATATATATCTATGTGTGTATATACTGTATATGTATATATATACATATATACACACATAGATGTATATACAGTTTTTAAAAAACCAGAGCTGTATTTTTCTGGACAATTGTGGTGTCACTATGAAGCGAAAAAAATATTAAATATTTATATATATATATTTATATATATATATATATATATATATATATATATATATATATATATATATATATATATATATATATATATATATAGAGAGAGAGAGAGAGAGAGAGAGAGAGAGAGAGAGAGCAAGCAAGCAACCACAACACTCTAAATGTTTTATGACTTTTGGTGTTCTGACAGTCAAGCAAAGTGAGAGAGAGAGAGAGAGAGAGAGAGAGAGAGAGAGAGAGAGAGAGAGAGAGAGAGAGAGAGAGTGAGAGATATTAGCAAACAACACTAACTACACCATCTGGGGTTTTGGGTAGAGAGAGAGAGAGAGTTGCAAACAGCACCAGGTGTTAAATGTTCCACCTCCAGCGAAACTTGTGGTATATTCCTTGGGTTCCGTCAAAAGACAGGAAAGTAACTCAGGACAAACTCCAATCTTCCCAAATTAAGAGGTCCTCTGTCTCTTTGCCTGTTCAGGGTTAACACCCGTTCGATGTCTACGTAGAAACATGCCTCAGTTCCAGAGGTCCTTTATTCCTCACACTGTGCAACTGGAACTTCAAGAGGTCAAGCGAAGGTGCAATGCATTACTACCCTTAAACAATTCTCCCTGTATTTAATAATTTACTTAAATCTTTACATATATATTTATTTATTAATTTGTTAATTTATTTTCTCTTTTTTAGTAAGTGATCTCTTCTTCCGGTATTTCCCATTACCTAATGTTACTTCTTCGTAAAGACACTATGTTCATTGGAAGCTTGAATCTCTAGTGAACGGGCCCGTGTGGGCTTGTTCCGTATGAATGGGGTTCATCGTCGGAATAATAATAATAATAATAATAATAATAATAATAATAATAATAATAATAATAACAGAACGCCTGTGAACCTCCTACAGGGAAACTGTGTGACGGCAGATGTTGCCGTCTTCAAATTCTACAGCTGTCTGTGTACTGGACTGGTGATACAACTCAGACAAGGAAGGAAGAAGTGATCCTTGAATGAGCTCTGAGGCCCAGCGCGAGAAGAGAGTCATCAACGGACGGCAGATGTTTTCTTTGAAATCTACAGCTCTGTATTTCAGGAAGAAGAGATAATTCAGAGAAAGAGCGATTCTTGAATGCGCTGTATGGCCCAGCACGAGAAGAGATTCCTGCTTCCTAGTAGTAGTAGTAATCTGTAATGGCCCAGCACGTTAGCAGTAGTAGTACTAGACAGGATTTGCCTTTGAAACGGCCCCTAACTGCGCCATTTCTTGCGTCAGAGAAGTGATATTTGAATGAGCTGTATGGCGCAGCACGAGAAGAGATTTCTTGTAGTAGTTAGTAGTGGTAGTAGTAGACGGGATTTGCCTTTGAAACGGCCCCTAACTGCGCCATTTCTTGCCACTGCGCGGCAGAGGAAGAAGAAGAGCGAGCCGAGAGTCACGTTTCCCCCTATGGTCTCAAACGGCTAACTGTAAAAATGTCCACTGCAGCGGAAAATCGGCTCCACTACTTCGTCATTTAGGTATGCAATCGTGGAGTCCTACCCACTGACATGGAATTCTGGATGGGGTCTCCTGGAAATTAGAGATATCATTTGGAGAGAGAGAGAGAGAGAGAGAGAGAGAGAGAGATTTATATCAGAAGAACAAAAGAGAGAGAGAGAAATATTCGTAACATCAGCTGCAAACAAGGCCTGCCTAGGCAGTGACAGGTCTGTTAAGCACTTTGTCAAAGCACGTTCTACAGAGCAGCCAATACAATGCGCGAGCAAGGTACCATTCACTCAGTAATTGCTCAGTACACAGCCTGAAAGAATGGCTTCTGGTGTTGACTTTGCTCTCGCGCTAAGTACGAGCTAACTGGATGTTTGAAGGGAGCAACATACTGCAAACATTTTTCCTCTTTTATATATGGAAAAGTTTATATATATATATATATATATATATATATATATATATATATATATATATATATATATATATATATAAAGAATAACAGGACCTCGTTTAAACAGGATGGTATCTGATGGAGATTTTATTCACAAAAGTAATGAGATTTTAGGGACTAACTTTGTAACCGGACGATGGGGGCAGTAAGTCCTTGAAAGGTTGGAACTTTTGTGAAGTAAGTCTTTGTTAGATACCATCCTGTTATACACACACACACACACATATATATATATATATATATATATATATATATATATATATATATATATATATATATACTTGTATATTAAGCTACAAATATCGTTTAATATTGAATTCACTAAACCTTGTGAATAATATACGCTCATGGGCAATTGTAACTGATAAGTGCATCTGCTTCTTAGACCAAGATTCGAGTCTCTCTATAGCTGAGTGGTTAAAGTCGACTGTTTATCGTTGTATCTAGACCAAAGGCTCAGGTTCGAATCCTGCCCAGGACATATGCAATTACGAATTATAATTCCCCTTGTGCGTAAGTTTATTCCCAAGGTATAGTGTATTAGATATCAAGTCATCTTTGTGGCTAAATATTTGTATGTATAATTTTAAAATATTTCTTCTATTTACGACAAATATCCCCACGTTCTTGCAACATGTTGGTTTCTTAATACAACAGCCATGGGTTCGAGAAACCTAGTGTCCCTGTCTAGTCCAGATCTGTATCTGTCAGAAGTTTGCTTTCCCTGTCTATAGCCCAGATCTGTATCAGTCAGAAGTTTGCTTTCCCTGTCTAGCCCAGATCTGTATCAGTCATAAGATTACTTTCCCTGTCTAGCCCAGATCTGTGTCAGTCAGAAGATTGCTTTCCCTGTCTAGTCCAGATCTGTATCAGTCAGAAGTTTGCTTTCCCTGTCTATAGCCCAGATCTGTATCAGTCAGAAGTTTGCTTTCCCTGTCTAACCCAGATCTGTATCAGTCAGAAGATTGCTTTCCCTGTCTAGCCCAGATCTGTGTCAGTCAGAAGTTTGCTTTCCCTGTCTATAGCACAGATCTGTATCAGTCAGAAGATTGCTTTCCCTGTCTAGCCCAGATCTGTATCAGTCAGAAGATTGCTTTCCCTGTCTAGCCCAGATCTGTGTCAGTCAGAAGGTTGCTTTCCCTGTCTAGTCCAGATCTGTATCAGTCAGAACTTTGCTTTCCCTGTCTATAGCCCAGATCTGTATCAGTTAGAAGTTTGCTTTCCCTGTCTAGCCCAATTCTGTATCAGTCAGAAGATTGCTTTCCCTGTCTAGCCGAGATCTGTGTCAGTCAGAAGTTTGCTTTCCCTGTCTAGCCCAGTTTTGTATCAGTCAGAAGATTGCTTTCCCTGTCTAGTCCAGATCTGTATCAGTCAGAAGTTTGCTTTCCCTGTCTATAGCCCAGATCTGTATCAGTCAGAAGTTTGCTTTCCCTGTCTAGCCGAGATCTGTATCAGTCAGAAGATTGCTTTCCCTGTCTAGCCCAGATCTGTGTCAGTCAGAAGATTGCTTTCCCTGTCTAGCCCAGATCTGTATCAGTCAGAAGTTTGCTTTCCCTGTCTAGCCTAGATCTGTATCAGTCAGAGGGTTGCTTTCCCTGTCTAGTCCAGATCTGTATCAGTCTGAAGTTTGCTTTCCCTGTCTATAGCCCAGATCTGTATCAGTCAGAAGTTTGCTTTCCCTGTCTAGCCCAGATCTGTGTCAGTCAGAAATTTGCTTTCCCAGTCTAGTCCAGATCTGTATCAGTCAGAAGTTTGCTTTCCCTGTCTATAGCCCAGATCTGTATCAGTCAGAAGTTTGCTTTCGCTGTCTAGCCCAGATTTGTGTCAGTCAGAAGTTTGCTTTCCCTATCTAGCCCAGATCTGTGTCAGTCAGAAGTTTGCTTTCCCTGTCTATAGCCCAGATCTGTATCAGTCAGAAGTTTGCTTTCCCTTTCTAGCCCAGATCTGTATCAGTCAGAAGTTTGCTCTGCAAGTCAGTAGTCTTTTAGGCTTAAAACCTTATGTATGCCTTTATATTTCCAATAATAATCATTATAATCTATACCATAGGGTAAGAAATATTTATAGGCCCGTTCGCCGGCTAAACTTCTGAAGTATTAGAAAAGCAGTTTCTGTAGAGTTTTCCTTGTGAATCTCGTATGGTTTCACCGATAATAATCATAATAATGACATAACAGTTGGCAGAGCAGAGGTTTTCTGACCCAGGGTGAATATGACAGGGACACTTATTTAAAACATCTCTGGAGCAACCCCCTGTCAGGTTAAACAGCTTATGGGGAATGCAAAAATTCTGCGCCATTAAGATCTGGTTAAAAAAAAGAAAGTTGTAACTCTTTTGCATTTTCAGTAGACAGTTTTAGATAGAGTGGTTCATGGTGGTAGGTTTCCAATTCCTAATATTAGCAGTTATGACTTGGACCACCGACGGATGGTCTCTTGTTTGTCAATTTTTCATAAGTTGTATTTCAACAGAGATCTTTCACATTCACAATTGATCCCTGATCCACATTTCCCGCCGAAAGCAACCAGGTTTGCTGAACAGCAGAAGCACCAATATGCGGTAAATGTACCTCACTGTCGAACTTCTCCAAAGTTCCAGAGGTCCTTTATTCCTCACACCGCTGGGCTGTGGAACAGCCTCCCTATCGAGGTTGTCGTACAATTGGAACTTCGGAAGTTCGAGCGAATATGCAATGCATTACTACCATAGACAATTCTCCTTGTATTTTAATAAGCTACTTATATTTTTTATATATTTATTTATTAATTTATTTTGTATTTTATAATAAGGGGTCCTTTCTTTCTGTATTTCCCATTGCCTTCTGTTGCTGCTTTCGAATGAACACCACATTCTTTGGAAGCTTGGATTTCAAGTCAGTGGCTCTCGTGGGCTTTTCTCATATGAATAGGGTTCAACTTCTGAATAATAATAATAATAATAATAATAATAATAATAATAATAATAATAATAATAATAATAATAATAATACTTTTCATATTACTGCGTGTCAGTTATTGTGTCTAGATCGTAAATGAGTTTAACTAAGTGTTCACACTTACACGTTTAATTCTTTTATATTGTTTCCAGCATCGTTGAAATTATATTTACAGGAAGTAATCACAGATTGCAGTCAATAAATTGGTGTGATTTTTCATTCAAAATAATGTGTCATCTGCGTACATTAATATATATATATATATATACATATATTAATATATATATATATATATATATATATATATATATATATATATATATATATATATATACACACACACATACATATATTAAAGCATCAGAAACGAAATTGAACATCACATCAACCACAAGAAGACCATTTTGACATCTAAGCATCCAGGTACACAATAAACAAAATATTAAAATAAAAAACACTCAAGATTCAGCCAAAGCGAAACAAATCACAGTCATCTACTTACACAATCGTATGGGAGTTCTTGAACGCCGTAGTCTGGGAGGAAGTTCCGTCGACCTGTTAACGGTATCGCGTCTTGACTAAATGTGTTTCCGTCAACCGACGTAGCACCCGGTATTTATAGAGAGAGACCCCTCCGAAGGCCCTCGGTTGCCAGCTAGCCTCTTATTCGACTTCAACGTTTGTTTTTAGTCGCCAAAGCGTGCGAGCGATGATAGAAAGGGGCTCGAGTAATGGAGTTTATTTATTTATTTTTTTTATTCTACGAATTATCAATGTTTGGTATATCTAAGTGATACTAGTGTGTGTGTGTGTGTGCGTGTGTGTCATATTCAGCTTAGACAAAAATACTTGTCGTTTAAGTAATAAATAATAACTTTTTTATATTTGCATTTTTGCTTATTTTAAGCAAAATGAGTTTCTGAGCAAATAACGTTGTATCATGTCGATCATCGACGATTGAAGATATAATCTGTCAAAGACTTTGGCCAAAAAAAAAAAATATTTAAAATAGAAAATCGCCTTATGTCCTATTTCATTAGATCTGAAGAAATTATTTATGATCTTTTACCATTATCATTATACCTATACTCCCTGATTTTAATTAACCTTGATAAGCAGATCAGCAAATAAGAATATATAATAATAAAATCTGTAAGTGATTTTGACCAAATAAAGAAGAAAAAATAAAAAAAATAGAAAATATTTTGCCTTGCATCCCATTCTAATGTCTAAAGAAGTTATTTATCATCTTACCTCTATTCCCTGATTTTAATTAACCTTGATACGTAGGTACTTAGGGCTTGGTGAATAAATCCCTCAAAATATTTTTGACCTTGACCTATGCTGTAAGGTCACTTGTCCATTTATGTGCCAAAATTCGAATCATTTTTTAGTTTTCCGTAAAAGAAAACTATTGAGATTGCTATTTGTCTGTCCGTCCTCACTTTTTTTTGTCCGTCCTCAGATCTTAAATATTGCTGAGGCTAGAGGGCTGCAAATTGGCATGTTGATCATCCACCCTCCAATCATCAAACATACCAAATTGCAGCCCTCTAGCCTCCTCAGTAGTTTTTATTTGATTTAAGGTTAAAGTTAGCCATGATCGCGCGTCTCAACAACACAGGCTACCACCGGGCCGTGGCTGAAATTTTCATGGCCCTTGGCTGAGAGTTTCATACAGTATTATACGCTGTTCAGAAAACTCGATTACGCCAAAGAGACTTCGTTGCATTTTTGCTTTTCTTTCT
>NC_089787.1:18373525-18376025 GCF_040412425.1 Macrobrachium rosenbergii | reverse complement strand
TAGAACATTTGTCCTTTGGCAAATGCAACTTTATTTTCGGTAGGCTCGTCTATGTACTCCAAATTCATAACTGGTCCTTTTGAGCTAAGGAGGGACCTTATTTTCTTGCTACAGAAGACCTCTAGAAACGGTAGGTAGTGATGCTGATTGAGACAGAGTGTAAGTCCCTTGGACCTCTTGCATCATTATTCCTCCTGCAGTGTTGATGAATGGAGCACCAGGAATTCTTGTTAAGTGTTGGTTAAAGTTGCCCCATTCGGAATGAAACACTGCATTGTATGGTGTTTTAACAATCTGATTAGTCAATACTATAGATTTTTGCTCCAAGGCTGTGTCTACTGCATATTCTAATTCCATTGCAAATTGTTGCTTTCACAGTGACCATATCAGTTTAACAATGTTAGTAGTAGTTTGCTACGATACAAATGCCTTAACGTCATACACAGCAAAATGTGTTTGAGTAATTGCCACCCCACATTAGTAACAGCATAGCATATATCCTGCCCAATTGACAGAACAAGACTATTGGCATAATCTGGCGTGCTAATCATTTGTGTGTCCATTACAATACTCAAGAGCTTCCTTAGCCGGTTAGGTATCACTTCTGATGTGACCTCCAAATCATTGGCAGAGAGAGGGTGGCCATGATCATTCCTTTGATTCTTTAAAGGATTTCATAATTATTCCACGCAAAAGCAAAGCAGCTCCTCTAGAAGAATCAGCAGTAGCAAGACTGCATGCCTCACTTACCGCATCTCCAACTGTTATTTTAGTGTTGTATAGTAAGAAAAATGGTTGATTGTTTTGCAGGATTACACTTAACAAACTGAACTTTGCCATTCGAATCAGTGATTTTCAAGTTTTGGTTTTCATCTCTCGGCAACTTGGTATTTGGGATTTTTGAATGACGATTTTTCTAACTCAGCAGTGTACATTAATGTAAGTCATGAAAGTTGAATTGCTTTATTTGCTTCAATCACATGCTCTGTAACATATGTAGCCACATGATGAAGAGCAGATTTATGGGTATCTTTTAGAGCAGTCTGTGCAACAACTGACTGATTCTCTTGACTCTTCAAATATTCTGGTTTCATTGTATACTTTCTTCTGGAGCCTCGATGGCCAAGTCGGTTAGAGCAGCAGCATCGGACTTCTTAGAGGTCTGTGGCGCGGGTTCCAATCCGCAGCCGACCGGTAAGAGAGGCGGACACTTTGCTATCCGTGTAGACACCCCGGGATTATGTATGTAATCAACGGATAGGTTTGCTTAAAAGAAAATGGGTGTTACAGACTAATACACACACAAACAAAGCCACTCCAACATCTAAAAACATAACAGACACCTCACACGTCTCGACTGTCGACCTAACCGCGCAACGACTCCTCGCTGCTGGGAGAAAGGGCGCTGGTGACTGGTACAATACTTGTACACACGCAACCGGGGTCTAAGCGATGACGGGCAGGGCAGCCGATCGAGACTACAAAGTCTACCCCAAAGCCAAATCAAAGTCCTTCAAACTCCTCTTTCGAATATTGCTGTACTCTCTTTTGTGCGGCTTCTTTCTTTCCTTACATGAATACGACCGGACTTATTGAAGAGGCTACAGTCAGGGTAAAAAATTATTTTCTCTTTAATTATCCTATGCTTCTTTTCTCTCAAGCTCTCGCCAGCAGTTGTACTTACACTGGAGCTTTTGAGTCTTAGGGTTGCAAGTAAACCGAGAGTAATAGTTCTGATGGTATCCATCGAGATTACCAAAATGTTCTGGTATTTGCTGACAAGTGTTCGCCATTTTGGTGGTTGATCCTCCAGGCTCGGAAATACGTTAATGCTTTTACATTCTGGATATAAGTCCACCGTCTTTCCAGATGTCTTTCCCAACACCTCTGCGCCCACTCTCTTTATCACCCTACTGTTTTGATTCCACCATTCTTGCACTCCCTCTAGCAATCTAACTTCCCTCAGTACTCTCTCCTTAAATCCCTGCCTCGTTTCCTCCTCTTGTTGTCAGCTTCCACCTCTTGATTGTTGATGGGACACGTGCAGGCCTACCTTTTACTGTTGTTCTTTATTTCCAAGTCCATTACCACCACCCTCCATGTAAAATTTTACAATTTCTCACCTCTCAGATGTGCTCTTCTGCACATGAGGAAGTCAATTTGACTTTCTCTTGCTCCGTTCTTGTATGTGATGTACTGATTTTCCTTCTTTTCAAACCAGGTGTTGACAACAGCCAAATCAAATGACACTGCATAGTCCACAACTCTCTCTCCCTCGTCATTTCTCTCTCCAACTCCCCAGCCACCATGCACCCTCTCAATACCCTCTCAGGTCCTTCCAACATGTCCATTCATTTCACCACCAATAATTAATCTCTCCTCTGGTGGTATTTCACTCAGCTGTCGGTCCATTTCCTCCCAAAATGCTGCTTTCTCAATTTCATCACATCCTACTTGAGGGGCATAAGCACTCACGATGTTGGCTATTTTTCCTTCTAAG
>NC_089787.1:18358525-18368525 GCF_040412425.1 Macrobrachium rosenbergii | reverse complement strand
ATTAGTACTTTTGAGATCTGATGTCAAACTAAATATGACACTTCAACAACCATTATCATTAAATATAACACATGAAAAAAGTAAATGTCAAAATTATAGGAGGATATACGTATTACAAGGCAACATCATGAAATTCTCCTCGAGAAGATTACTTATCCCGGGTTTGAATCAACGATTCACAACGGGATAAATAATCTGCTATGACATTATCTTTTCCTGAAATGTGTTTAACACTTACATTATATGGTTGCAGGCATAAAAGACCACCTGGTCAGTTTCATATTATTATTTTTCATCTTATTGATGAATGAGATTGAGTTGTGATCCGACAATACTAAAATTTCTTCATTCCTAGGTCGGTTCACATATACTTCAAACTTTTTCAATGCTGTGATTAATGCTAATGTTTCTTTTTCAATTGTTGAGTATGTTTTCTGGTGCTTTTTCAACTTTGAAGACATAAAACATACTGGATGTAAGATTCTGTTGTCATCTTTTGAAGTAGAACAGCTCCAATTCCACAGTCGGATGCATCAACTGTATCACAAACTTTTTATTGAAGTCTGGAGCTTGAAGCACTGGTCTTGAAGTTAATATGGCTTTAACCTTCTCAAATGATTCTTGACATTCTGGAGTCAATCAAACTTTCTTTTAGGACTGGTTAAGTCAGTTAAAGGGAGCTACTACGGCTGAGAAATTTGGACAGAACCGCGATAAAATCCAGCCATGCCCAAAAATCTTTGTAGCTGTTTCCTCGTAGCAGGAGGGGGTAGCCTTACGGATACCTTCTACATTAGCGTCAATAGGAGCGAGAAGGCCTTTCCAACTTCAAATCCTAGGTACTGTACAGTTGCCTTTCCAAACTCACTTTTTGTAAGTTGATTGTTAGTCCTGCTTCCCGAAGTTTCTTGAACACTTTCTTTAATATCTTCAGATGTTCTTCCCATGTATTAGAATAAATCACAATGTCATCAAGGTATACACCTACTCCTTCTATTGATGCTAGTAGTTGATCCATCACTCGCTGGAATGTTGCAGGTGCATTCATCAGACCAAACGGCAAAACAGTGTATTGATACAGTCCAAAAGGAGTAATGAAAGCTGATAGCAACTTAGCATTCTCATCTAAGGGAATTTGATAATATCCTTTCAACAAGTCTATCTTGAAACAAATTTGGCTTGCCCAATATTATCAAGTAATTGATCAATAAGAGGCAAGGATAATTGTCAGCCACACTGATGGAATTCAGTTTCTATAATCAGTACACATCCTAAATGAGCCATCTGGTTTCTTCACTAACACACAAGGAGAACTATAATGACTTGAACTGGGTTCTGCTAATCCATGCTGCAACAAATATTCAACTTCTTTCTTCAAAACATCTCGATGAAAAGGCGATAAGCGATAAGCTCTCATTTAAAAAAGGTTTTCCATCTTCTCTGATCTTTATCTCATGCTTTGTCAGATTGGTACACCTAGGTACATCTGCAAAAATTTCAGGGAAACTTTGAATAACTTCACTTAATTCACTACTTTGCTCAATACTCAGATGTTTTAGTTTATCTTCCAAATTTTCTAATATTGAAGAATTGTTCATCTTGTTTTCAGCTCCTAATTCGTAGCCGTCATCGTCCTCTGTAGATGAAGTTGTTTGTGTTATTGACACTGTTTCAGTTTTAGTCTCTGAGAAGTAAGGTTTCAAAAGATTCACATGTATCTTCCTCTGTCGTTTTCTTCTTCCTGGTGTTTCAATCACATAAGTTCGATCACTTAACTTCTCTATTATCCTATAAGGACCTTGAAACTTATTGGTAAGGGGAAATCTTTTCACTGGTAAGAACACTAGAACTTGCTGTCCAATACTAAAATTTCTTAGCTTAGTTTTAGCATCATATTTCCTTTTCATTTTCTCTTGACTTATTTTCAAATTTTCTAAAGAGAATTTTCTAATTTCTCTTAATCTTTTCCTCAAGTTCTTCACATATTCTCCTTGGATTTCCTCTTGATTTTCTTCCCAATTCTCTGCAAGAATCTTCAATGGACCTCTAATGTCTCGACCAAAAATCATTTCATTTGGTGAACATCCCATGCTTTCTTGATAAGCATTCCTAACTTCAAATAACATTAAAGGTAAACCAGCATCCCATTCTCTTCCTGATTCATTACAATACTTAGTTAACATACTTTTCAATGTCTGGTGGAACCTTTCCAAGGCTCCTTGAGTCTCTGGATGATAAGCAGTTGATAACTGTTGTTTTACTCCTAACAAGTTCATCACATCCTGGAATAATTTTGAAGTAAGTTCGTTCCTCTATCACTTTGCACAATTTCTGGTATTCCAAACTTGGAGAAAAAACTCCACCAACTTCTCACCAATTACCTTTGCACTTATACTTCTTACAGGAATCGCCTCAGGATACCTAGTCACTGGACACATTAATGTTAATAGATATTCATTTCCTTTCTTTGTTTTTGAAGTGGCCCAACCACATCTATAATTACCTTGCTAAAGGGTTCTCCTCTAACTTCTATGGGTTGCAGGGGGCTTTCTGAATGGTTTCATTCGGTTTTCCAGCTATCTGGCACGTGTGACACACTGCAAAATTTGCTAACATCCTTGTGAAGTCCAGGCCAGAAAAAATATTTCATAATCTTCTCAACAGTCTTCCTGATTCCCATATGTCCAGACTCGTGCGCTACTGCTACAACTTGTTTTCTCAATGGACATGGAATCAAAATTTGATGATATTCACCCCATTCAGCATTTCCTGGAATATCTGCAGGTCGATGCTTCCTCATTAGCAATCCTTCCTTTAGATAATAACAGGTAGAGGTTTGTTGCATCTCTTCTTGATCAACAACTCTGAAGAACAAATCAGCCAACGTTGTATCCCTCTTCTGCAGTTTCATTAGCTTCTCTCTTGTCACTTGACCAACTTCAAGGGCTGAACTCTCCATATCTGCTAACTCTGCTTTTACAGTTTCACTACTATCTTCAGGAACTCTTTGACTACTGGAGTCTCTTCAATAACAACAGGATCCTCTTCTTCTTGGGAAATCTCTTCACTACTAACACTAGGGGAAACTTCACTTTCCTGGAACAGTTCTTCTAATCTTAAAGATCCTTCACTTGATTCTTCTAGTGCAGGTAAATCCTCAGTATTTTCACTTGCAGACATAGTTCTCTTCATACTTCTGGTAGTTACACAACTTGGAAACAGGTGGGGTTTTTCTTCTCTAAAGCTACTGTAGGACTAACCCTTAATGGTTTGTCTGTCACTATAGGACAAGGAACAAATGGTACACCACCAACTTCATTACCCAGTAAAACATGTACACCTTCAACAGCTAGTGAGTCCTTTACAGCAAAATCAACATTTCCTGTCACCAATTCACAGGACAAATGCAAGCGGCATATAGGAGTTACCTCTTCTCCTCCTATACCCTTCAAAATAACTGAATCTCCGGTGAGATTCTTCTCCAACTGTGGGTGAGCACCACGAACTACCACACTATGGTTACTCCCCGTATCACATAATACCTTGACTGGTACCTGCACACTTCCTCCTTGAGTTGTCAGCGTACCTTCATAGATATATGGCTTAAAAGCCTCCAAGCTGCTCAGCCACTCACTGCTTGAAGTTACATTTCCACTGGTTGCTAAACACTCTGCTTGTTTAGTCTCAGTCTTCCCCACACTGCTCTTCGTAGTTTGCTTCACCTGGTTACCTTTAACCACTTGACCAACTGGTTTGGTCTGCTGTTGTGTCTGATAACAATCTCGACTGTAGTGTCCTACTCTTCCACACTTGTAGCAGACAACATTAGTCTTCTGTATCTGTCTTGAAAACTGACTGGATGATGAGGATTTAACATTTAATTGCTGAGGGTGTTACCTGACTTTGTATTGGCATAGCCACTAGAAGGATTTCCAGTTGTAATGTTCCTGAAATTTGGATGAGATCTGTAACCTGTGCGTTGTTGGTTCTGGTACTTGACATTATAATTTCTTTTGCTGGAAATTATATTAAAATCTTCACTCAATGTAGCAGCTTTGTCAAGTTTTTTAACTCTCTCTCTCTTAAATAGGCTCTTATGTGTTCAGGAATTCCTCTAAGATATTGTTCTAGGACTACTAACTCCTCAAGTTCGTCCATAGATTTAACTTTAGCAGCCTCCAACCATCGTTTAAAACATCTTCTTACTTTGTAAGCATAATCCAAGAAAGTTATCTTGTCATCCTTTCTCAAAGATCTGAATCTTTCATTATAATATTCAGGGGTCATCTGGTAAACTTGTAGCACATTATGTTTGAGTACCTTGTACTCTTTACACTGATCAGCTGATAAGGCTAAATAGGCACTTCTTCCTTTACCAATGAGAACACTCTGTAACAAGACCGACCATTTATCTTCTGGCCATCCCATACCTGAAGCTACTTTTTCAAAGTGATCAAAAAACTCATCTGGGGCTTCTTCTGTAAATTTTGGAATTAACTTCTGCACTCTTACTACATCAAATACAGGGTCTGAATTACCTTGAGTAGGGTTAGACGGTGTTACAGGTAACTTGGAGCGGGCTTCTATCAATTTCATCTCTCTTTCATAATCTTCTTGTTTCTTTACTCTTTCTCTTTCTTCTCTTGCTCTTTCTCTTTCTTCTTTTGCTCTTTCTCTTTCTTCTTCTGCTGCTTTTTCTTCTTCTCTTTCCTTTCTTTCTCTTTTCTCTCTATCTTCTCTTTCTCTTTCTGCTTGCATTTTCTCTCTTTCAGCCTGTATCCTCAGCTTAATCAAATTTTCTTCTGCTTCTATACGTCTAAGCTCTGCTTCTGCATCACTTTTCTCTTTCTTTTGTTCATGTTTATCTGTAAATTCTGCCTCGGCTGCATTCAACAATTCTTGTGCTTCTCCTAACTCTTCATCTACTTTACCAGAGTCCATCAATGCTTGGATTGCAATATATTTGATTTGTGCCTTAATCATACCACTAGACACATTACCCCCACATGCTACTGCTAAAGCAATCCACTGTGCCTTAGTCAGGTTGGATTCAGATAACTCTTGGATGGAAGGAGCTGCTAAAAACCTCTGAACATTGAACAGAGCCATTTTCTCTAAGTTACTCAACTAAATAATTCACAATACAAAGCAAAAAATAACTATGTGGTCACTCTCCTATCAAAATATATCCCTAACACCACCAGTATAAACCATAAACCAGAGTGATATTTTGTTTTGTTCCACGGGTCTCTGGGCACCAAACAATATTATGTCACGATGCGTATCAAGTACCTGGTTATTACACAACTAATCTCAAGATTCAAAAATATACCTCACTTCAGCCAGATACCTGAACTCTCATAACATTAATTGTTTTGACTGAGTACTCTAAAGGTAACAGTGATCCCTTAAGAAAAAACTTATTTATCAATCACTTGAAAAATCAAACTAAGTTCGTCAGAATATGTGAGGTATAAAAAAATTAAACTAGAAATCTTCTAGAGTAAAAGGCATCACTCCATCAAAAACTCTAACTGTTTCCCTGGTCTTAATTCACTTTAGCAAAACTAAAAGAACAAAACATGTTTATCACTTTGCCTTATGCACACACAATCAATCCTATTCACTGGTGATCAATAAATGAAACACTGTTTTTCTAAAATGTTAAATACAAAAATTTATTTTCAGATTCAAAGTTTATAACTAGAATTCACAATTAATTAGAATTCACAATCTGAAAAAATTTACTATTAGTTGAAAATAACACAAAACTCAATGAATTCTTGAATTAAATTATGAAACAAAACTAATTCACAAAAAACTTTATCAGGATTTTAAATTAATCAAGTAAAATTTAAACTATCAAGAATTACTCAAGATTTAAAAGAAAATCTCAATAAATGAAATCAAGTATGCAATGTTAAATTAAGTATGCAATGTTAAATTAAGTATGCAATGTTAAATGCAATGTTAAATTAAGTATGCAATGTTAAATTACCAAGAAATATTTACAATGCTATGTAAATAAATGTTACATCACAAACATAAAAATGTGAAAATATAAAGAAATTGTAAATAGAAAAACACACAAAAATACACGTAAGATTTATCAATAATGATTTCTCTTGTTCAAAATTTCTAACTTATCACACCATAACCTCCTAACTTATCATACCATAACCTCCTAACTTATCATACCATGGTATCAATAAGTAAAATTTCACGTTACCTTACACAACTTGTGAAAACCTCTGTAAATCACTTGCTGCAGCTGCGTTACACAATACACACTTTTTCTACCAGGCGCCGTTACGAACTAAATAACTTTGCTAAATTCAGATCTCAAAAGTTAATGTTAAAAATGACCACAAAAATTTACGTTAAAAGTAATCTCTTCCTAATTAGGAATGAGAGAGAGAGAGAGATATGGAACCAAATCGACTGGTCTCAGAAATCAGAATGAAACAAATTTTAGGATTCCAGTAATACGTGAAACAATTACATGATGTCATTAAAGCATTTTGGGTACGAGATACAAAAGTTCTAGAAGCAGGGAGGTGACGTCATTAAAGCGTTTTGGGTGCGAGATACAATGGAGAAGCTTCTAGAAGGAAAGTTACGTCATCCCAGCAAAACGTTTTGAACGCATCTTACAAAACATGACGTAATTGATCAGGACACGTATTCTTTCTCTCAAAGTGGCGGACGTGACTCAAACAACGCATGCAACAACATGAAATCACTCGTCTTGAGCCCGTATGGGACGAATTGGCGTTTGTTTTGCAAATCTGTCATCGTTAACCCAAAACAAAGCGTTCCCTCTTATCTCAACTGATGACAACTGAAATGAAACAAGCCCTTCCTGGACACACACACACACGTGTTCAAATACTACGCTTTTACCAAGAAAGATATTCGTTCAAAATTACGTTACTATTAAAATTATAACAACAATTCTAAATTACGCTATCAAGTAATCATTAGTACTTTTGAGATCTGATGTCAAACTAAATATGACACTTCAACAACCATTATCATTAAATATAACACATGAAAAAGTAAATGTCAAAATTATAGGAGGATATACGTATTACAAGGCAACATCATGAAAAATATATATATATATATATATATATATATATATATATATATATATATATATATGTATATATATATATATATATATATATATATATATATATGTATATATATATATATATATATATATATATATATATATATATATATATATATATACTCTTTTACATTTATAATTTTACATATTATGCGCTATCCAAGCCTCAATATTGCTGAGTTTTAGTTTTCTGTAAAAGAAAACTATTGTGCCGGCTTTGTCAGTCCGTTCACACTTTTTTTCTGTCCGCACGTTATTCTGTCCACACTTTTTCTGTCCGCCCTCAGATCTTGAAAACTACTGAGGCTAGAGGGCTGCAAATTGGTATGTTGATCATTCACCCTCCAGTCATCAAACATACCAATTTGCAGCCCTCTAACCTCCTCAGTAGTTTTTATTTTATTAAAGGTTAAAGTTAGCCATAATCGTGCTTCTGGCAACGATATAGGATAGGCCACCACCGAGCCGTGGTTCAAGTTTCATGGGATGGGCCGTGGCTCATACAGCATTATACCGAGATCATCGAAAGAGAGATATATTTTCGGGTGGCCTTGATTATACGCTGTACAGAAAACTTGATTGCGCCGAAGATATTCGGCGTATTTTTTACTTCTTTTTTTCGTCAAGTAATTAAGAGATTAAACCTTTCGGTATTCTCTATCAAGTCAAGAAGACCTTAAGGTTATTTGCTTCAACAAAATGTATCTTTTTACCTACACGCTGTCTTGAATTTTTTAATACTGATAATGGCACAAATTAATATAAACAATCTAAAGTATTAAAATGGTGACATCGAGCGTTGTTGAAAAGAAATTGAAATGAATCTGATTTCTCTGCATTTGTCGCTGAGGTATACAGCCTGTGCCTGTGTGTGTGTGTATTTATTTATTTGTGTAAATATGCAAAGAATCGAAAAGATGCTTTGAAAATAGACTAATTTTGTCTATAAATGTATCTGTACAAATTTTAGATGAGGTGGCAATATAGGTTTCGTGTGTGTATGTATGTAACTGTAATAACAAAAATGCCCTCTTAACGCTTTTCACTACAAACCTGAGATTCAAATGCAAAAATATGGAGTAATTCTCACGTCTGGTAGTAGGATTCGAACCCGCATCTAGATTATGAGAACAAGATCTCGTTGCCGACATGTGTGTATGTATGTATGTATGTATATTTAGCCATCAGAGAACGTTGTACGAATGTACAGTTTGGATTTGAAGGCCTGATTTTGAGAAAATGTTATGGGAACTGAAAGTTTGGCGCATGCTTGCAATTTTTATCTTATGCTTGCCATTCATGAGACTCCGATTATAATCAATTGGTCCTTTGCAATGCTGGACCAACAACCCCCTTCGCCCCCCCCGCCCTTTCACTAACCCCTCCTCCCCTCCTCCCCACCCCACGATCAGCATCCTAATTGTCCTACAGTGAAAGAAAGAAAAACCGCCCAATTTTACCTAATAGACCCCATTCCGAGATCTGTTACAGACAAAGAGAAGGCGAGGCTCATCCTGTCCCTTTAAGTGATGGTACAGAATCTGGTCAGTTTGAGGCAAAGTGTAATTAAGCCATTAGTCTTCAAGGGAGAGAGGAGATATAGAAAGGCAAAAAAAAAAAGGAAAAATAAAGGTTTATTGGGGTTTGTTCATTACCGTGATTGGTAGTTCGTGTTTCTGTTTTTAGCATGATGAATGCCACCTTACAAAATTGGTTAGAAAGCTGTTTCATAGCATTGAGCAGGGGCGTCATTTCAGATTTTGTTGGGAGGGGGGGCGGCAAAGACGGTTTGGCCAGCGAAGCGAGCCTAATCAGCTGAGTTTTTTTTTTATTTTGATCTATTTTATGTGTTTTTTGAAGCCACATGAGCAAGGTATTTCAGTAAAAATTATATACTCCCACTACTATATATTTTATCTCATCATCATTGGTAGCTAGTGGCCAGACAAAGCTGAAAAAACATATTTCTGAGAAATTTTATATATTTATGATTGCACTTTTAAAAAGAAAACACGCTGTTACTTCTCGGGGCTTGGGGGTGAGGGGGCAAGTTGAGGCTTTGGGAGCAACTTGGGTCTTGGGGGGGCAAGTTGAGTCTTGAGGGGGGCAGTTGATCCCCCAGCCTCCCCCCAAATGACGCCCCTGGCATTGAGGGGCTTGGAAAATCTGGGATGTTGTTAAGTATTTACAAAACGTCATACTAATGTGAATGTAAATGCCTTGACAATCCCATAACAGTTCCATATGCCTTATTATTATTATTATTATTATTATTATTATTATTATTATTATTAGAAGGTGAATCGAGCAGGTTCTCAAAAGCTCTCGTTTTTATATAATGTATATTTACACTTACACCACTGTGGATTTCTTCACCATGCTATCATGAAATTTTTATGGATTATTATTATTATTATTATTATTATTATTATTATTATTATTATTATTATTATTATTATTATTATTATTATTATTATTATTATTATTATTACTCAAAATGTTTACATACCTGCATTCAAATGGAAATAGCCAAAGACACATTTCGAGTATGGGAAGAGGAGGTCTGCCGGGTGTTACACGGAGTTCAGAAAAGAGGAAGGACTCACCATAAACTCAGCAAACCAGTGACCTCTGAGAATGGAACGCAAGACCTTATCTCTGGGCATCGGTAAGGTCAAAAGGTCACATAGAATATCTGTCTAATTCATTTGTCTGTTTCCCTAAGAACAACCAGATTCGCTGAACAGCAGAAGCACCAATATGGAGTAAATGTTTTGCCTCGCTGTCGAACTTCTCCAAGGTTCCAGAGGTCCTTTATATTCTCTTTGCATTTTAATACATTTTTATCTGTTTATCAATTTATTT
>NC_089787.1:18333525-18353525 GCF_040412425.1 Macrobrachium rosenbergii | reverse complement strand
GTGACAGGTTGGTGAAAGAGTGTAAAATCTGGAAGAGTCTGATGATGGAGAGGAAGACTTATAAAGGAATGGCCCCGTAGGGTGGTAGAGCCATCAGTGCACCTCACGCGGCGCACTGTAGGCGTTACTTAATGTTCTTTGCAGCGTCCCTTCGGTCCCTAGCTGCAACCCCTTTCATTCCTTTTACTGTACTTCCATTCATATTCTCTTTCTTCCATCTTCCTTTCCACCCTCTACTAACAATTGACTCACAGTGCAACTGTGAGGTTTTCCTTCTGTTACACCTTTCAAACTTTTTTACTGTCAATTTCCTTTTCAGCGCCGAATGACCTCATAGGTCCCAGCGCTTGGCCTTTGGCCTAAATTCTATATTCTATTTCCATGATAGTTAACAGTCCGTGGAAGCTTTCCGAACTCGGATCGTCCCCGTGAAGGATGAGTAATTTCGGCTCCCCTCCGTCGGATGGACGCCCGAACGCCAACGACCTTCCTCTTCTTCTTGCGAAATACTATGAAGACTCCACAATAGAGACAGTAGAGGACGTCAGGGAAAGTGGCTTCATCATTCCCTTTCTTTTCTCTCTCTCTCTCTCTCTCTCTCTCTCTCTCTCTTCTCTCTGTTTATACTCCTGACCTCCCCCTCTTCGGCGGGCTTTAATCGATCGCAAATCGTTCGTCCAAGGGACGAAGCCGCGATTAAACAATTTGTCACAATTGCGGAAAGAGTGGGCGGATGTTGCGTCACATATGTGTGTGTATGTGTGTTTGTGTGTGTGTGTGCGTGTGTGTATGTGTGTGTATCTCCTCCGGCCTTGTGGCATCCTCTAGGCTTCGCCCGGAGGCATTCGCGAGCTGCAAAGGCCTCCCCGTCAGGTCTGTTTCCATATCGCCGAAGGCCTCTGTGTGGAATGAAAGGTATCTCTCTCTCTCTCTCTCTCTCTCTCTCTCTCTCTATTGTCTGTGCAGTCACTTATTGCCAGCACTTGCAGCTCCTGTTTGCTAAATTACGATGCTCTGACTCATTTCATTATTATTATTATTATTATTATTATTATTATTATTATTATTATTATTATTATTATTATTATTCCACTTTATCTTTGTACAACCCTGAACCAAAAGTAATGGGTAAATTATTATTATTATTATTATTATTATTATTATTTTTATTATTATTATTATTCCATTAATTATAAACTCTCTTTTAGCATTCTTCATCTTTGCTGAACTGAAGTGATATTATTATTATTATTATTATTATTATTATTATTATTATTAATCTCATAATAGCTTTCCAAATTGTTTATCTCTCGACTCTCCCTTATACAGGACCCTTTTTGAACTAAAGTAAAGGTTATTATTATTATTATTATTATTATTATTATTATTATTATTATTATTATTATTATTATTATTATTTATCAAGACTACAGTCGGTCTCTGACTTTCCCTGACTTCTCTTAGGACCTCCTCGGATGGAAGTCAACCACAGACTAATGCCCTACAGGGTGTGTGTATGGCTCTGAGGTCATATCCTTCATTTCCTGCCAAGCCACAATTGGGCAGAGGGTCCTTCCCACCTAGTGGGACAACGGACCACTGACAGATGGGTAGTCAAGGAGAGATTGACTGACTCTTTGTGTCAAACGAACCTTTTCTCTGTCGATGTCACTGAAGTAACGACAGATTTTTCTTTATCTTTCGTTTTTTATTTTTTTAGAAAGGCTGTGGTTATCTTGACGATTTATGTCATTGTCAGTATTTTTCAGGTTTTTCATTATTTTATTTTTGTATTGTTTTCATTCTAAAGTCTAGAAATATTAAGAAACTTTGTGTTCCAATAAAATTTTTTTGGATGTAACCAAAAGTCAGTACGACAATTCTTTTTTATTTAATTTTTTTGAGAAATTTTATACATGGCATACGACTGTTTATTGCCACAATTTTTTTAATTCATTTAATTTTTAAAAATTGTTTTATATTATGTATTTATTTATTTATTTATTTATTTATGAAAGCTTTCGTATTTCAATGTGCCCAAAACTTGCAAGATACAAGTTCTGCATTTCATTTTATATCGTTTTTTTCTTTCTTGTGAAATCAACATATACAACAGTTTATGATAAAGACGCTCGAACTCAATATAAAATAAAAAAAGATAATTAAAAGAAAGGTTGATGAATGTCCTGTTTCTAAGCAGATGAAAATATTTAAGAACTTTTATCTTATCTTATCTTAAGAATTCTTATCTCTATCTTTTCATAGAGTCGGCTATCAAAGATAAACAAAGTAAGATAAGGAAATTGTGATGATATACTTATTCATTTGTTTATTTATAGATTTACCAAGGGAAACATTTGTTTGTCCTGCGATATTTGCATATAAAAATATAGCTTGCATAATACAAGATAATATAATAATAATAATAATAATAATAATAATAATAATAATAATAATAATAATAATAATAATAATAATAATAGACTGAATCAACATCTTCATAATAATAATAATAATAATAATAATAATAATAATAATAATAATAATGCCACAACGGTGTAAATGTAAGCATATATTAGAAATATGTGTACAAAAACGAGAGTTTTCGAGAAACTACTCGATTGTCCTAATATAGATTTACATTTACACCATTGTGGATATTTTTTTCACCATTTGAGGTACTCATGCTATTATGAGGTTTTATGACTAATAATAATAATAATAATAATAATAATAATAATAATAATAATAATCTCAAATAATAATAAAAGAAGCTCTCAAGATCATGCTAATAAAAAGAATATCACAGTTCCTGTTTTATTATTATTATTATTATTATTATTATTATTATTATTATTTAGTAGATGAAACCTATTCATCTGGAACGAGCCCACCAAAGGGGCCATTGACTTGAAATTCAAGCTTCCAAAGAATATTATGGTGTTCACTAGGAAGAAGTGAGAGGAAGTACAGGGAAATACAGAAAGAGAAGATTCCATTTATTAAAGAAGAAAAAAAAATTAATAAACTAATAAATAGATAAAAATGTATTAAAATGCAAGAATAGTATTAGGGTAGCAATGCAACGTATTAAAATTAAAATTAGAATTAAAATGTAAAGTAATATAACGAAAATTTTACTGTAATTTAGAAGAACATTCCAAATCGGCCAGGTACCTTGCCACAATCAATACCATCCTGTCTATTTCCTCCGAAAAACCTTATCCGGATCAAACATCCGGACGAGACCGGATGCACCAGACCCTTTTTCCGATCACAGAGTTCTCGCGTCCTTCGCCCCCTTCCCCCCCCTGCCCCCGTTGTGGGGTAGTGCCGTGAGGTCCACTGTGGGCATTACTAAAGGTTCTTTGCGGCGTCCCTTCGGCCACTAGCTGCAACCCCTTTCATTCCTTTGACTGTACCTCCGTTCATATTATTTTTCTTCCATCTGACTTTCCTCAGTCCTCTCCTAACAGTTATTTCTTAGTGAAACTGCGAGGTTTTCCTCCTGTTACACCTTTCAAACCTACCTACTCTCAATATCCTTTCCAGCGCTGAGTGACCTCATAGGTCCCAATGCTTGGCCTTTGGCCTAAACTCTATATTCCATTTCGTTCCCCCACCCCTCACCCAATAAAGTCTCCCCCCCTTCCCCTAGTAGAGGTAATATTCATTTCAATTAATCCCCTTGCATGAAATAGAGAAGATCTAATTTTGGGAGAATACCAAACTTTGGCCCACCCCACTGGTAGCAACGGGGTCTCTGCAATGCCAGAAAAAAAGATCATTAGCATCATCATTTTATCTTTTTGGTCACCCGTCCAAGTAGGGACCAGAGCCAATGTTGCAGGTGCACTTAGCTGTTATAATAATTACCTGGGGGTGTAAGAGATTCCCCAGGTAAAGTTGATCCGTGATTAATTAATGTTTGTGGGGTGATGTTTGTGAATATAAAAAGGTCGTGTGTGTATAGGTGTCAAAACTCCTTGTATATATGTATGTATGGTGTGTAATATATATATATATATATATATATATATATATATATATATATATATATATATATATATATATATATATATATATATATATATATATATATATATATATATATATATATATATATATATATGTGAAGATAAAAAGGCCCATAAAATACTATTTGAACGTTGCAACCATATATTTCGAGCACGTTCAAATGGTGTTTTATGGGCCTTTTTAATCTTCATATTATACTGTGGTATTACAGCAAAAGACATTCATATATATATATACATATACACATATATATAAGTAAATATGTATGTATGTATGTATATAGTATATATACTCGTATAGAGAGACAGACAGACAGAGCATTTGTGGGTTTATGTCCAGAGAGAGAGAGAGAGAGAGAGAGAGAGAGAGAGAGAGAGAGAGAGAGAGAGAGAGAGAAAATTGACGATGGAGGATGAAACAATTATGACAATCAATAACTGGACAAACCTATCAAATTCGCGACCCACCTTGACCTCGTAGCTGACGAGATACAGAACCTGGCAGATGCCACCACCCTCATCTCCATCCCAGAGGTGGAGAACATTCACGACTCAGAATCGATGCTAAAAATCCATTCCGGGAAAGTTTAGTGGCGCCACAGTTTGCTTCTGATGTCATTCAGCCTTCATAAATGGCAAGTTTTTGTAAGGCGGCATTTTATTGAATTTGTAATCTAGTTGATTTTTAATTGTTTTTTTTTCTGGGTGGATTTTGGGCCTACTGTTTCCCATAGTTCCAAGTTCTTAAAAGGTTTTGTTGTTGTTCAAAATTTATCTGTTAATTTGTTAATGTGTTTCTTCTTTTTGTAAGAAGCCATCTCTTCATTCTGTATTTCCCTTTACCCTCTGTTAATTTTCAGTGAACACCAGAATATTCTTTGGAAGCTTGAATTTCAAGTCAGTGGACCCTTTGGGCTTGTCATATGAATAGGGTTCATCTTCTTCTAATAATAATAAATAATAATAATAATAATAATAATAATAATAATAATGATAATAATAATAATAATAATAATAATAATAATAATAATAATAATAATAATACTAATAATAATAATAATAATTCATAAAAAATATTTATGAAAGCATGCAAATGAAAATTTATATTAGAACATATATACAAACGAGAGCAGGTTCTTGAAAGCTCTCGTTTGTATACATATTTCTAATATGTATTTACTTTCACACCACTGTAGATTACTTCACCAATAATAATAATAATAATAATAATAATAATAATAATAATAATAATAATAATAATAACGTGCGCATTCATTCGCCAACTGTTTCTGTTCTGCAGAATAAGTGGCCTTCACTGCAGCCTCACTATCGTGGATAAGCCTTCAATTATTTCTTCCACGTGCAACTCCAAACCTCTTACTTACGAAATCTCCATTTACGAAAGCGAAGGCAAACGTCCAGGCAAAATCGGCCGTCGGAACGAGCCTCTAGCGATGAGGTATTAATTGATGCCTCGCCATTCGAGAGATGGAGAGGCTGCGTTCCTTATCGCTCCAGGGATGGCAGTTATCCGTTCTTGTTGTAGGTGATTGGAGAAAATGTTGTCTTCAAGAGGTGGATATATATATATATATATATATATATATATATATATATATATATATATGTATATATTCATTATATATTTGTATATACATATATATGTATATATAAATATATATATATACATACATATATATATATATATATATATACATATATACATTTATACATACACACACACACACATATATATATATATATATATATATATATATATATATATATATATATGTATGTATGTATGTATGTATGTATATACACACACACGTTCTAATTCCAATCTTTCGTTTCTTTTGCTTATTTTAATTCTACGTTTGAATTTTATCCTTATTACAATCTTTCTTTCTTTATACTTCTTGTTTTTCTTTATTTATCTTTTTCTTGTATTTTAACTTCATTCTGACCCCAATCCTTCTTTTCTCTTGTTCATCTTTATTCTATGTTTGAATTTCATCCTTATCACATTATTTCTTTCATTCCACTTCTTATTTTTCTTTATTTATTGTCATCATTTAGTCTCAATCAGTCTCCCCTTTCTCCCAAAACATGCATCTAAGCCAAGGCTCGAGTAATTAAATATTACCTGGCGTCGCAAACTCCCAGGGTCTCTGAGCCAAAGAAAAATCCATCAGGCTATTCAGAGCCACTCCATAAATAGCAATTACGATCAAGCGAGTAATTGCCTGCGCGGGACGGGCAATTTCCATTCGTAATTCCCAGGAAATCCTTTGAAAAAAAGAAAAAAAAACTTTCGTTCGATCGCCATTTCTGGGTCGTATAAAAAGCAGGACGGTTCAGTGCCTTGCTGGTCAGTTGGTCAGTGAATCTGGTCGCGTTGAGTTTGGTTAGCAAGAAGTGTCGTGTTTATATCAAACGTTCAGCTGGTAGAAGACGCCCTTGTTTGTATTAAGCTGGTAGAACACGCCGATGTTTATATAATAAACATTTTGCTGGTAGAACGCGCCGACGACAACGGCCAGTGACAGCACGCCCTTTTTTCAAAGTGATCTTCGTTTTTGGAGAGTGTCCTCAAATGGGGCTTTCTTTCGAAAGGGGAGTTTCTCTGGAGTGAAAGGATATATAGTGACTGGGATGAAAGTGCTGTGTTCGAGATACGAATAGAAAATAAGGAATTGAGAAAAACTGCACTTTTAAGAAAAGAAAAAATTCACTGAAGGTAAGCAAGTATGCTAGAATAAATGTTCTCTCTCTCTCTCTCTCTCTCTCTCTCTCTCTCTCTCTCTCTCTCTCGTTGTTTATTGCTGATACAGTACGAATTCATTACCACAAGAGAAAGTATTAGGCAACGCGTGGTATGACTGCTATAACAAGTAGGAGAATGAGTTCATATATGGTTACTTTCTCTCTCTCTCTCTCTCTCTCTCTCTCTCTCTCTCTCTCTCTCTCTCTCTCTCTCTCTCTCTCTCTCTCTCTCTCTTTCTGTTTTATATATACATATATATATGTATATATATATACAGTATATATATACTTCTATCTATTTACACACACACACACACACACACACACACACACACACACACATATATATATATATATATATATATATATGAATGGATATATATACTTCTGACTTAATTTTATTTTATTTTGGACAATGGCACAGTCTCCCTTAGGACGTCGTGCAATTGGAAACTCAAACTTTCAAGCGTAGATGCGATGCATTAATACACTAATACAATTCTCTTTGCCTTTTAATAATTTACTTACATTTTTATCTATTTATTAATTAATTTGTAAATTTCTTTTTCTTTTTCAAAGAGTGACTTCTTCTTTGGAGGCTTGAATTTCAAGTCAGTGACCCCTTTGGTGGGCTTGTTCCATCTGAATAGGGTTCACCTTAAGAGTAATAATAATAATAATAATAATAATAATAATAATAATAATAATAATAATAATAATAATAATAATAATAATAATAATAATAATAATAATAGTGCTAACTCACATGTAGGATATATAACTTACAAGCAATACTCCTAATATTTCCGGTACTTGCTCTAATGATTTTTCCAGTGTTTTTCAATAATTTTTTTTGCACTCTCCTATATATTAAAAAGTAGATCCATTGTGAATCTTTTGTACTTTGAAGAAGGCCACGGTTTAGTGGCTGAAACAGCTGTTGAGTTGGGAGCGAATACATGAAAGGAACATTTCACCCTCTCTTAAGCACAGAAGTGTTAATTCCAAACATTTGAAAAGAGCATCACAGCCTCTCATAAGCACAGGAGTATTAACTCCAAGCATTTGAAATGAGCATCACAGCCTATCATGAGCATAGGAGTATTAACTCCAAGCATTTGAAATGAGCACCACAGCCACTCATAAACACAGGAGTATTAACTCCAAGCATTTGAAATGAGCATCACAGCCTCTCATGAGCACAGGAGTATTAATTCCAAGCATTTGAAATGAGCACCACAGCCTCTCATAAACACAGGAGTATTAACTCTAAATATTTGAAATGAGCATCACAGCCTCTCATAAACACAGAAGTATTAACCCCAAGATTTTGAAATGAGCACCACAGCCTCTCATAAACACAGGAGTATTAACTCCAAGCATTTGAAATGAGCACCACAGCCACTCATAAACACAGGAGTATTAACTCCAAGCATTTGAAATGAGCATCACAGCCTCTCATAAACACAGGAGTATTAACTCCAAGCATTTGAAATGAGCATCACAGCCTCTCATAAACACAGGAGTATTAACTCCAAGCATTTGAAATGAGCATCACAGCCTCTCATAAGCACAGAAGTATTAACCCCAAGATTTTGAAATGAGCACCACAGCCTCTCATAAACACAGGAGTATTAACTCCAAGCATTTGAAATGAGCATCACAGCCTCTCATAAACACAGGAGTATTAACTCCAAGCATTTGAAATGAGCATCACAGCCTCTCATAAACACAGGAATATTAACTCCAAGCATTTGAAATGAGCACCACAGCCTCTCATAAACACAGGAGTATTAACTCTAAATATTTGAAATGAGCACCACAGTCTCTCATAAACACAGGAGTATTAGCTCCAAGAATGTAAAATGAGCACCACAGCCTCTCATAAACACAGGAGTATTAACTCTAAACATTTGAAATGAGCATCACAGGCTCTCATAAACACAGAAGTATTAACACCCAACCATTTGAAATGAGCATCACAGCCTCTCATAAACACAGAAGTATTAACCAAGCATTTTGAAATGAGCATCACAGCCTCTCATAAACACAGGAGTATTAACTCCAAGCATTTGGAATGAGTACCACAGCCTCTCATAAACACAGGAGAGTTAACTCTAAACATTTGAAATGAGCATCACAGGCTCTCATAAACACAGGAGTATTAACTCCAACCATTTGAAATGAGCATCACAGCCTCTCATAAACACAGAAGTATTAACCAGGCATTTGAAATGAGCATCACAGCCTCTCATAAACACAGGAGTATTAACTCCAAGCATTTGAAATGAGCATCACAGCCTCTCATAAACACAGGAGTATTAACTCCAAGCATTTGAAATGAGCATCACAGCCTCTCATAAACACAGGAGTATTAACTCCAAGCATTTGAAATGAGCATCACAGCCTCTCATAAACACAGGAGTATTTTATCACACTCATAAACACAGGAGTATTTCCAAGCATTTGAAATGAGCATCACAGCCTCTCATGAAAACAGGAGAGTTAACCCCAAGCATTTGAAATGAGCATCACAGCCTCTCATAAACACAGGAGTATTAACCCCAAGCATTTGAAATGAGCATCACAGCCTCTCATAAACACAGGAGTATTAACTGAAGCATTTGAAATGAGCATCACAGCCTCTCATAAAACAAGAGTATTAACTCAAGCATTTGAAATGAGCATCACAGCCTCCTCTCATGAACACAGGAGTATTAACTGCAGGCATTTGAAATGAGCATCACAGCCTCTCATAAACACAGGAGTTTAACCCAAGCATTTGAAATAAGCATCACAGCCTCTCATAAACACAGGAGTATTAACTCCAGGCATTTGAAATGAACATCACAGCCTCTCATAAACAGGAGTATTAATTCCAGGCATTTGAAATGAGCATCACAGCCTATCATAAACACAGGAGTATTAACTCGAAGTATTTGAAATGAGAATCACAGCCTCTCATAAACACAGGAGTATTAACTCCAGGCATTTGAAATGAGCATCACAGCCCTCTCATAAACACAGTATCACAGTATTACCAGGAGTATTAACCAAGCATTTGAAATGAGCATCACAGCCTGTCATAAGCACGGGAGTATTACCTCCAAGCATTTGAAATGATCATCACAGCCTATCATAAACACAGGAGTATTAACTCGACGTATTTGAAATGAGCATCACAGCCTCTCATAAACACAGAAGTATTACCTCCAAGCATTTGAAATGAGCATCACAGCCTCTCATAAGCACAGGAGTATTAGCTTCAAGCATTTGAAATGAGCATCACAGCCTCTCATAAACACAGGAATATCAACTCCAAGCATTTGAAATGCGCATCACAGCCTCTCGTAAGCACAGGATTATTAACATGAAGCATTTGAAATAAGCATCAAAGTCTCTCATAAACACAGGAGCATTAACTCCAAGCATTTGAAATGAGCATGACAGCCTCTCGTAAATACAGAAGTATTAACTCCACGTACTTGAAATGAGCATCACAGCCTCTCATAAACACAGGAGTATTAACTCCAAGCATTTGAAATGAGCATCACAGCGTCTCGTAAACACAGGAGCATTAACTCCAAGCATTTGAAATGAGCATCACAGCCTATCATAAACATAGGAGTATTAACTCCAATTATCACAACCTTTCTTCAATACACAAACGTCTGCATCAATCCTCAGAAAGAAGCTTTATGCCCTTTCTTCAACTTTGAAGCCTCAGTGCTAACGGGTAACTCTCCTTATCTACCATTAGGATAAAAAGCGAACGTCACTCAGTAGTCTTAAATACACAAATAGTAAATAAAAGGTAAATGTAATAATCAAGATTGGAAGGGAAGGATATGAATTTAACATCAAAGATGATTAACATCACACTGTCAGATTGCAAAAGGGTGTAATTAAACTTATCTATGATGTACCTGAGTTAGACAGAGGTAATATGTACATGCGAACTGATTTTAAGCGGAGACTGAATCACAGTAGTTCTTTTACCTCTAAAAGATAGAGCTTCAAGATATCACGAATCAAGCGCGCTTAGCATTCAGACAAAGCATGAGAAAGGGTCCTCAGTAGTGGTTCTCAGCATTAAGAGGAAACGGCTAAAGAAAGCACCGTTGTAATGCTTCTCCACTTAGGGGGAGAGAGAGAGAGAGAGAGAGAGACTATTCTTCTCGGCTGACGCGCGATGGGTATGCAGCCAACCGTAGTCGACCGCAAACTGCCTAACTCTTGACCGCAGCCGACCGCAGGCGTGACATTCACCTCGCCCGCGGGAAGAGGGTATTTGATGCCCAGGCGAGGGTATGCAGGTGAGCAATTATGGGAACTGGAGGTCTGCCAGCCCGGCAGATCTCGTATTATCGTGCCCAGATTCGTAATCAGTCTGGATTCCATTTGTCTTTCTCTCAGACAAACACTTGAACTCATTAACTCCCCCCACCCCGCCCTCTCTCTCTCTCTCTCTCTCTCTCTCTCTCTCTCTCTCTCTCTCTCTCTCAACACACATATACATATTATATCTATCTATCTATCTATCAATCTATCTATCTATCTATCTATCTATATATATATATATATATATATATATACATATATATATATAAATATATATATATATATATATATATATATATATATACATACATACATACATACATATCAGCCTCTTCACTTACTATGAAGAAGTTATTTGCTCAAATATCTAGATATCTAATAATAATAATAATAATAATAATAATAATAATATGTCATTTTCTATTAAGCATTAGCTCAAAAAACATTTCCATCATGGCTTAACTAAGAGAATATTTGTATCATGTCTCAGAAATCATCATTTGGAATACTTCTGATAAAGTCAGCAGTTGGAAAATTACCTCAGAAATCATAAATTTTAATAATACCTGTGACAAAGCCAACATTTTGAAAACTACACAAGAAGACATCATTTGGAATACTTCTTCTGGTAAAGTCAGCAGTTAGAAAACTACCTTAGAGGTCTTCAATTTGCACACCACCCCTGACAAAGTCAGCAGTGTGAAAATGATCTCTAAAGTCATAAATTTGAATACTACCGTTGGCAAAGTCAGCAGCAGTTTGAAAACTGGCCCTAAAGTTATTATTTGGATAAGGATACTACCCCTGACAAATACAACATTTTGAAGACTACCCATGAAAAGTCAACACTTCGAAAACCACCTCTGAGGTCATCAATTTGTATCCTACCTCTGACAAAGTCAACAGTTTGAAAACTGGCCCTGAAGTCATCAATTTGAATACATTTTGAAAACTACCTCTGAAGTCATCAGCTGGCGTGCTACTCCTGGCTAAACCAACAGTTTGAAAACTACCTCTGAATTCACACTACCTATGACAAAGTCAACAGTTTGGAAACTACTGCTGAAGGCATCATTTGGAATACTGCTGAAAAAGCCAGCAGTTTGAAAACTGCCTCTAATATCATCAATTTGAATGTTACCTCTGACAAAGTCAACTGTTTGAAAATCACCTCTGATGTCATCTATTTGTATAATACCCTGACAAAGCCAACAGTTCCAAATCTGGCCTTAAAGTCATCAGTTTGAATACTACCTCCTAAGTCACTCTACCTATGACAGACTCAGTAGTTTGAAAACTGCCTCTGAAGTCATCAGTTTGAAAGCTACCTCTGACAGAGTCAGCAGCTTGAAAACTACATCAGAATTCATCAAGCTGAGTATTTCTGATAAATTCAGCTGTTAGAAAACTACCCCGGAAGATAAAGACAACATTTTGAAAACTACCCCTGAAGTCATCAGCTGGACTGCTACTCCTGACAAAACCAGCAGTTTGAAAACTACCCCTGAAGTCACATTCCTATGACAAAGTGAACAGTTTGACAACTACCCCTGGAACTCTCACTACATACGACAGAGCCAGCAGTTTGGAAACTACCTCTGAAGTCATCAATTTGAATACCACCTCTAATAAAGTCAACAGTTTGAACATTTACCTGTGCTCCTCTTGAAGACTCCCCGAACGTGATAGGGCAAAACTGAACTTCTCATGTGAACGCCTCTGGCGTCCCACCCAGCGCTTCGTAAATACGACGCGGGTCATCACCGCTACGCAAAAACCCGTGACGCCAAGCCCTTGTCAGAAGGAGGTGTCAGCAACTCCGTGAAGTCATTAGGTTCGCCACAACTGAATGCCTGTCGCTATTCAACAAAGCCTGGAACCTCTGCCAGCAACAGAATGACAACGGATGTGGAAAATAATAATAATAATAATAATAATAATAATATAATAATAATAATATTCAGGTCAGGGCCATATAAGAGATGAACAATGTAGAAACAATATATTACACAAAATTAAAATACACGGGATAACAAGTCATAATGATAACCAAACAGTTGCTTAGTGGAACAATAATAATAATAATAATAATAATAATAATAATAATAATAATAATAATAATAATAATAATAATAATAATAATAATAATAATAATTACCGTTATAGATAGAGTTCAGTTGCCTTATAACACCAATTTTTGCTTCATCAAAAGAAAAAAGAATTCATATATAGGATTTTTTTAAAATGTTGAACCTAATTATGTTCTGCAAGCAATTATCGTTTTCAAAACATTACACTGATCATCTTCCAAGTTCGGTTTTGAAGGCCCTCTTACTGGGTTCTGGTGGTCTAATGGTTGGAGACCATTGAGAGAGAGAGAGAGAGAGAGAGAGAGAGAGAGAGAGAGAGAGAGAGAGAGAGAGAGAGAGAGAGAGAGAGAATGGAACATTCCTGGCACCCCTTCAGATGTACATGAAATGAATGTCCTCAGATTCTCCATATATAAAAGATTATTATTATTATTATTATTATTATTATTATTATTATTATTATTATTATTATTATTATTATTATTATTATTATTATTATTATTGTACCCATATTGTAAAGAGTAAGGGTAACAGAAGCTAAACACAGAATATAGACGAATAAAAATCATATTACATTGTGCAAACATTCATGTGGAACAAGTTCTAAGGTCAGTAACTTGTAAAATAAGCCTTTTCAGTAAAGAAAAAGAAAACAGAGAATAACAAATAAAGACCAGTCAATAAACCAGTACATAACAGATGATAACAATAACAAATAACCTGTATTTGTATAATTGTTTATGAATGTATATATATATATATATATTATATATATATATATATATATATATATATATATATATATATATATATATATATATATATATATATATATATATATTATATGTACATACATATGTAAACAGTTAGGAAAACTCAGTCTTCAAACTGGCAACGTCAGGTCCTGTGCTAAACTTCATAATCTTCAAACACATACTGTAAAATTTCAGACCTCAAACCTCAAACCTCATCACATTCCTGGTGCATTTCCATGACGCGTGCAGTCACTCACTGCAGTCTGCCTTGTCACGCCGAAGGGGAAACGCCTTTGGAAACTGCTTCCTTTGCAAGTCTCTGGAAGAACGCCATGGAATGACTCGAGTGTTGTAATAGCATCCTGGGGCATTGAAGAGAACATTCCTTTTCAAGGGTTGTAATGCTTCTTTGTGTGTGTGTGTGTGTGTGTGTGTGTGTGTGTGTGTGTGTGTGTGTATGAGTGGGATGGGATGAGCCTTGTATCACGCCTCTAAATAAAATCTTACTAGTAAATAGTTGGTAATAGATTCATCAAAAGTTTAATATCAGAAGAGATTCATCAAAAATTTGATATCAGAAGAGTCATCAAAAGTTTGATATCAGAAGAGATTCATCAAAAGTTTGATATCAGAAGAGATCCATCAAAAGTTTGATATCAGAAGAAATTCATAAAAAGTTTGATATCAAGAGATTCATCAAAATTTGATATCAGAAGAGATTCATCAAAAGTTTGATATCAGAGGAGATTCATCAAAAGTTTGATATCAGAAGAGATTCATCAAAAGTTTGATATGAGAAGAGATTCTTCAAAAGTTTGATATTAAGAGATTCATCAAAAGTTTGATATCAGAAGAGATTCATCGAAAGTTTGATATCAGGAGAGATTCATCAGAAGTTTGATATCAGAAGAGATTCATCAAAAGTTTGATATCACGAGATTCATCAAAAGTTTGATATCAGAGATTTCATCAAAGTGTGACTTCAGAAGATATCAAAAGAGATTCATCAAAAGTTTGATATCAGAAGAGATGCCTCAAAAAAAGTTTGTTTTCAGAAGAGAGACATAAAAAATTTGAAATCAGAAGAGATATCATAAGTTTGATTTCAGAAAAAAATTCGTAAAATTCGTTATCAGAACAGATTTCATCAAAAGTTTTATTATCTGAAGAGATTCATCAAAAGTTTTATTATCAGACAATGTTTCATCAAAGGCTTGGTATCAGAAGAGATTCATCAAAAGTTTGATTTCAGAAGAGATGCCTCAAAAGTGATATCAGAAGACATTCATCAAAAGTTTGACATCAGAGGAGGTTATCAAAAGTTTGATTTCAGAAGAGATTCATCAAAAGTTTGATATCCAAAGAGATTTCATCAAAAGTTTTATATCAGAAGAGATTCATAAACAGTTTGATTTCAGAAGAGATTCATAAAAAGTTTGATATCCGAAGAGATTTCACCATAAGTTTGATATCAGAAGAGATTCATAAAAATTTTAATATCAGAAGAGATATTATCATAAGTTTGATATCGGAAGAGATATTATCATAAGTTTGATATCGGAAGAGATTCATAAAAATTTTTTTATCAGAAGAGATATTATCATAAGTTTGATATCAGGAGAGATTCATCAAAAGTTTGATATCAGAAGAGATTCATCAGAAGTTTGATATCAGAAGAGATTCATCAAAAATTTGATATCAGAAGAGATTTATCAAACGTTTGATATTTTCTTCGGAACGAGAGAATTGCAAGTTAACAACCGTTCGCTTTTCAACTAGAGACTCTCTTTGATCTAGAAAAAGTCCCAAAACCCCGTTCATTTAGACAATGCAGCTTCCCCCCTCTAGTAATCACCGGAAGGGCAAAATATTCAATACACGTTTTGACCAAACAAACAAACAATCAAAAATAGGACTTCGACAAATCGACAATTTACTTAGTCTTTGTTCAAGCACTCTCTTTTTGTGCGCCATGCAAATGAGGCGGTAACCTTGATAAACAATCATTTCATCGAAGTATTGTTCGGCTGAAGGCTCCCTTGATTGCTGGAAGTGAACAAGGGCTCATGAAATATGGGCAATTCACTTTGACAGACTCGGTTAATGGCGAAACAAAAATATTATTGGGACCCATGTGCCGTACGACGGGAAGCCTTGGAATCACCCTATTTCCACTGAAGAATCATTACCTGTTCGAAGTGGAAAGGAGCCTTCGAAGTGGGTCTAGCAATCCGAAATAGTCTGAGCCTTGGTTCATTTTTAAACCATAGACTCATTGTAAGATAAATCGAAGAGTCATACAAACTGTAGGTTTTTATGTTTTTGGCTTGCATTGCATATCAGTATAATAATCTAATAGCCTTACCTCGGTTTTCCTAAGAATATATTATTATTATTATTATTATTATTATTTAGCATCTGGTAAATATGTTTGTAATGATACATAATTCATAGACCGCACAATTAAGTACATTTTCATCTCTTCATCGTTATCTAATATAATAATAATAATAATAATAATGATAATAGAATCCTTTCAATTTTCTACTAACAAAAAGTAGCAATATATATATATATATATATATATATATATATATATATATATATATATATATATATATATATATATATTAGCATAAGACAAACCATTTATGAATTCGTTTCCTATCAAAATTATTTTACTATATTTTTGTATATGGGGAAAATTCCGTTTATGAATACACTCACGTATCACTATTACGATCTGACCTCTCTCTCTCTCTCTCTCTCTCTCTCTCTCTCTCTCTCTCTCTCTCTCTCTCCTCGTTATGTTTATCTTAGCAACAAATGATTTCGTACAATTATCATCGCTGCATGACGTAGAATTACGCTCTTTACAATGAGTATTACAAAGGTAACATGGCGAACGTAATTTCACTGTGTCATCATAACATATTGATAATTGTGGGTGGGTCTGTTGGCACGATATACACACGCATGCGCTTTGAGGCAGTGAAAAGAACGCCCGTTTTCTTTAGGGATGCAGGTGTTGGCGATACTCTTCTAGATGTTGTGCATCCTGATATGATTATTCTTCTCTCTCTCTCTCTCTCTCTCTCCCTCTCTGTATGTGTGCCCGTGTTCCGTATAAGTTTTTTTGACTCAGCTGTCCTGCTCCAGTTAACGCTGATAGCTGAAATCTTACCTTTTTTTCAGTTATATCGTTGCTCGCTGAAATCTTACCTTGTTGCAGGTATCGTTGCTCGCTGAAATCTTACCTGTTGTTCGGTGTAATCTTACCTTGTTGCAGTTATCGTTGCTCGCTGAAATCTTACCTGTTGTTAGCTGTAATCTTACCTTGTTGCAGTTATCGTTGCTCGCTGAAATCTTACCTGTTGTTTGCTGAAATCTTACCTTGTTTCAGGTATCGTTGCTCGCTGAAATCTTGCCTGTTGTTAACTGTAATCTTACCTTGTTGCAGGTATCGTTGCTCGCTGAAATCTTACCTGTTGTTAGCTGTAATCTTACCTTGTTGCAGTCATCGTTGCTCGCTGAAATCTTACCTTGTTTCAGCTATCGTTGCTCACTGAAATATTACATTATTTCAGTTACCGTTGCTCTCTGAAAACCTACCTTGTTTCAGGTACCATTGCTCGCTAAAATCTTACCTTGTTTCAGTTATCGTTGCTCTTTGAAAATGCGAAACTGGTAGTCAGCTCATGTGTACCAGGCTGCACACCAGTTCGATGCCTTGGCCGAAGGCGGTGGATTTAAGCCAGGTAAGGTGTGGAAGAGAGTAAAATGCCTTACGTGGACCACTGGACTCTGAAAGTGTTTTCTTCTCTTCTTTGATTTGGCCGAAGAGCAATTTTACTTACGGGTTTAAGTCTCCAGCCTCCTGTGTCAGAATACACCCTCCTCCATCGCTGGTCCAGCTTGCTAGAATCTATAAAAGCTTAGCATTCCCTGGTTAAGAGGTCCTCTTGTAGCCGTTCCATCCACCTGTCTGCCTCACTGATACAGGATGGGGTTCCACCTGTCCAGAGGTGTCAACTGTCCATAGGCAGCCTAAATTGCATGCAAACCCAGTTCGGAATTATGGGTATTAAAAGAATGTCTATCTTTTCTTAATGAAATACGAAAAAATCCCTTGTCTCTCGCCTCCATGGTGTAGGTCTGATCTGGGCAAAAATAAATGATGACAAACGGAAATTAGGGGAATAAATTGCACAAAATATCTTTCGAAGAAGAAGAAGAAGAAGAAGAAGAAGAAGAAGAAGACGATGATGATGCTGAGGGGTAGGGAGAGGCGTGGGAGGGGTGGGAAAGGGGGTGGGTAGGAAGAGGCGGGGAAAAAAAGTAGATGAAGGATAGGATACGTGACATCGCCTACCGCAATGGAATCCTCCTCCTCCCCGAGTCTTTCCACCAGAGCGGAAATTGGAGGCATCAACGTGGAACACAGGACGTGAAGGATGCTCGCGTGCTGCTCTCTCCGGCACCGGGATGTCCCTTGCTAACGGCAAGCCACTGTAGCATGTCTTGCTATGCTCTCTAGGTGCTAGTGAAGACGCTGGGGCTTTACCGAAGATGATCACAAATTAATCTGCACTAGCACCCGCTGTTCCGTTCTTGCGGGCAGGCAGGGGGAACGGACAGGTGGGTAGGAAAGACAGACAGGATTCATCTCCTTTCTATCGACCACTGGCTAATTGATGGGGCTGTCAGAAGTGACGTATCATGGCCATAATGTTACTCGGAAAATTGAGAAAACAGACAATAAGATTATCTAGACTTACAATGGTTTTGGCGTTCTTGAGGCTGCAATTTTTGGGAGACGCCGACAGTCACTGTTCTTTCCTTCAGATAGATCGATGACACTAGGGGCAGTAATACTAATATACATAGTATTCCACGCATAGTATTAGTAGGCTGGGAAAGGGTATTGTTTCTCCCCAAGGGAAAATCAATAGAGTCTCTTCCCAAGACCCATCTCATTCCCAGTGACTCAAAGTTTCATCCTAGAGGCCGATCCACAGAATACATTTACGGTTTAGCTTGCTCTGCATCCCTAAACCTCAGTCATTTTATCTTATCAAAGAGAGAGAGAGAGAGAGAGAGAGAGAGAGAGAGAGAGAGAGAGAGAGAGAGAGAGAGAGATTTCAAATGTAATATCCTTTGTAGCAAAGATAATAAAAAGAATCAATAATGACTCAGTTAAGAGAACAAAGCAATAAAAAAAAATGGTAATGAAATATAATAAACTGACATCAGAACTGCCTCCTGCACCTAACCTAACATAGACTAACCTAACCTGACTCAACGTGCGCAGAGGATGAACAGTTTTTTTTTTTTTTTTTAGTTTTGAAGGCAAGAGAATGAACAGTTCAGCAGAAATGTCAAATTTCATTTTGTTTTATAACCTCTTGGTAGAACTGTCTAATGAATCTTTTTATAACAAATATGAACAAATGCTATTTCAGACTTACTGTTTAGAAACGACAAATCAGTCTGAGATCGACTGGGGACACGTAGCATATAAGAGCTGCTATAGACGAGAAAAGATGCTTCATCTGAAGAATTTATTGGCTTAACTGAAATTTCTCTTTGCAGTTCTGAACTTCCTCGAGGAAATAATCAGGAATTATCACTCGTATGTGCTTCGTTTATTGATGCCTTGTATTCCGAAATCTCTCTCTCTCTCTCTCTCTCTCTCTCTCTCTCTCTCTCTTCAAAATATTTTATGGTGAAGTACACGTTCTACTTAAGGCATTAAAATAAATTTGGTATCACTTGGAATGTTAGATCATTATTCTCTCTCTCTCTCTCTAGAGAGAGAGAGAAAGAGAATGTAAGGGCTTTATACATTTTGCAAACGGGATTAAAGTAAGTCACACTAACTTTATCTCGAAAATGGTTGTTATTTTTCTCCACAATTTTATATACATACATACATACATACATACATATATATATATATATATATATATATATATATATATATATTCGTAGATCTGGAGGAAGGAATAAAA
>NC_089787.1:18306025-18331025 GCF_040412425.1 Macrobrachium rosenbergii | reverse complement strand
TTCCTTTTTCTTTTTCAAGCATTCTTTAGGATTTTTTTAAAATAATAGTAACCTTAAAACCATTAATATAATTCAGCAGATCAGCCTCGGAAGATTCCCTTTCATTACTTGAAGCCTTTACAGGCTTTATTTATTTTGAATGATTAGTGGCTGTTAGATCATTATTTGTCATTCTTCCACTGGATCTTTTCTACCTATCTTTTTTTTTTTTTCACACGCGAGGAATCTATTCTTCGGAGGCTGGCTCTTCACGTTCAATAACATTAAAATAAAAGCATTCAGGTTTGGTTCCTCAGCCTCACGATTTCTGACGAAAGCAGATACAAATACTCATGACTAAGACATCAGGATATCACATATGTAAGCTCTCCATAAATAATATCAGTAATATTAAAATGCAAAGCATTCAGCCTTTGTTTCTTATTCTAAATTATTTCCCCTCAACCTCACGATTTCTGACCAAAGCAGCTACGAATATTCATGACTAAGACACCAGGATATCACAGCCGACAAGAGCATAGTCACCTAGACTGAGATCAGACTTTAAAAATTTCTTCTTCTTTTTCTTCCTCTGCTCCAGACTTAAAAACTTCTTCAATGTCAGTGTCAGGAACAAGGACGCAAGGATTTATTTTTCATTTTTTTGGTAGGGGGGGGAGTGTTTAGGGATGTGTTGGGGAGAAGGGGAGGGGGTGGAGGGGTTGATTTCAGGGCTGCAGATGGGTTCTCGTGTACGTGAGTGGAATCTTTTTTCCCATAATATTTGGCTTCGTGTTTGTGTGTGTGTGTGTTTCGTAATTTATCTTTATTTATCTTTCATTTTTTATTATGCATTCATAGGTTTTTAGTTTTTGCACATGTGTCTTAATATTTTCTCCATGTTCGTGATAGTATTGGCTGTTTTGGTGTGTACTCATTATTGGTAATAATGACTTTTTATTTATTTCAAGCTTGATTAACTTTGTAAGTACCTATTTTACCCATTACCTAAAATACTTTTTTTTTTTCTTGTGCTTCGACATGCCATGACTGTGTCGCAGGCAAAACTAGATACATCCGAGACAGTCCAAGCGAAGGATATGAGTCAAGTCTGGTTCGAAGTGATTTTAGTGTTGCCTTTGAATACTGTATAATAAGACTCTCGCATATACTTTTATAGCTTAGGTGCTGGATCCTATATCCTTGATACGTTTCATAGTTTGTCGTTTGAGGAACTGTCAGCAGAAAGCTGTTCTTGTTTTGTATATTTACATCTTTGATGTCTGGTTGCAAATGACATAGATATTTCTAAAACAGGGAGATATTCATCCACTGCTGTTATTTTGACTTTTCTTTATTTGATTTAATTTAATGTTATCTTAGGGGATTGTAAACTAAAAATAGTTTTGTTTCTTGGTGAAGATTCCGCCAGTTATGAAATCTAACCTAAATGGAAGATCTGTCATAATTCTTTAGGTTCACTTCAGACAATCTTTTTTACCTGATTTTTCTGGACTAACGTGTGGCCTGAACCATTTAGCCGGGTTAGACTAATTACCAGGACTCAGGGCATGAACACAGTCGACAGGACCACCTCTGGGAGAGGAGCGTCATTCCTTTGCTTGCGACTGCTTCAAGCAAGAAGTCTCGCGTGCAAAGGAAATTCTTTTTCTCTGTCGGGAAGGATCTGACGATGACGTCACGCGTCCTCCGGTGGTGGTTCTGCATCACCCAAGGCCAGGGATGAGACCATCATTCTTTTTTCGTTTTTTGCTGTGTTTCCTTTGCTTTTTTTTTTAAATGATTTTTTTTCCATTTTGTCTTTTGCGTCTCCTGAGTGCGAAATTATTTTTCTGAGCCCTTTTGCTGGGAGAAGATTTTTTCGTCTCAAGAACGTCCTGAATTTTCGTACTTGGGAGGTTTTTGTTGAAGATGATTATTCTATTTATTTATTTATTTATTTATTTATTTATTTATTTATTTATTTATTTATTTATTTATTTATTTGTTTGTTTATTTACCTATTCGCATCGTTTATTTGCATAGTACTCGGCTGTTCCTAAAATCTCGTATATCCCTTTAATTTCCTTCAATTTGGGGATGTGGTAATTCAGGGATATATGACAAATACTTAAAGTTTCTGGTGTTCCCTTATGTATTAGGGACCATTGCGCGGACTGATTTTTTTCATTTAACGTTTTCAGAGACACTTTTCGAACACTTAAACTTTATCAGAGATTCTTAAAACACTTAAAATTTATTATAGACACTTTGTGAACACATAAAATGTGTCAGACTCTTAAAACACTTAAAATTTATTATAGACACTTTGAGGACGCATAAAATTTTTCAGAGACACATTTAAGGCGCTTGAAACTTTTTATTGACACTTTTAGAACACTTAAACCTTATCAGAGATTCTTAAAATACTTGAAATTTATTATAGACACTTTAAGATCACATAAAATGTGTCAGAGACTCTTAAAACACTTAAAATTTACTACAGGCACTTTGAGAACACATGAAATTATTCAGAGACACATTTAAAGCGCTTAGAACTTTTTATAGACACTTTTAGAACCCTTAAGGCCTGTCAGCGAACACCTAGAATACTTAAAACTCATTAGAGACACTTAAAAGTTATCAGGGAACCTCTAGAAAACCTAGCTCTTAGAACACTTGGAACTTACCAGAGACACTTAACAACACTTAAAACTTATCAGACTCTCTTTTAGAACAATGGAAACTTATCATAGACAATTTTGAAAGACTTAAAATTGATCAGAGCCAATTTTGAAGCTCTTGAAACTTATCAATCCACAGGCTGATTCGCGACAGGCACCAAGCCACTAATTCTTACGTTTCCTCACGAAAAGAGAGAATCCTCGTTGACTGGTTCTTTTCTATCCAGACTTTGAAATTTTCTTCCTTTATCTGTTTTCATGGGGCTATAGCTTTCCATTTTTCAGGAGCCTGGTCCTACGGCTTCATTCGGATTACAGGTCAATAACTATGCTCACTTGCCGCTTGTACCTGACGTCTAGAGTTTTCTGCAGGTTTCGGCAGTCCTATGGTAGCCACTTAGTATCTACTGGCCAAGGCTTGTTGCAATTTACAACTTTTACTAGAAATTCGCACAGCTAAAGTTTGATGCAAGGTTTAGCATCCTTTGCCGGCAGCTTACACCTGCCAGGCAAGGTTTGTTACAAGTTGTAGCAAGAGCCTGGTATTTTACAAGGCATCAGATTGCCATATGATCGTATCCCCCTATTTTATCCGGCCTTGGGAACAGAGGCACGCTTTGATAAAGGAAGCTTACTTCCGGCAACTACGGAGGCACCATTTTTATCAAGGAGTGGAGAAAATATGAAGCTAATATATACAGTATGTATATATATATATATATATATATATATATATATATATATATATATATATATATATATATATATATATATATATATATATATATATATATATATATATATATATACATACATACATATATATATATGTAAATGGATAATTGGCAATATTGTGAATGGAAAATGCTCTCAAATCATCACCTCTGAAGATGAAAATTTTTTTCATAGTTATTGGTGATGTCTGTTCAAGGACATCAGCATTGATCAGTGTGTGTGTATATATATATATATATATATATATATATATATATATATATATATATATATATATATATGCATATATGTAAATATAAATATATATATATATATATATATGTATATATATATATTTATATTGTATATATATATATATATATATATATATATATATATATATATATATATATATATATATATATATATATATATATATATATACATACATAATGCATTTTTCTCTTTAAAGACAGTTGCGCCAGAAGGTCACAGTCTTCTTTCTCCTCAACAGATCGAAAAGAGTGAGGGTGCTAGCCCCATGCCCCTTTTTCCTTCAGCAGACAAAAGATGGTGCATATTTCCAGCTGATTACAAAGTAAAAAATGCGCCGAAGTTTCTTCGGCGCAATCGAGTTTTCTGTACAGCGTATAATGCTGTATGAAATTCAGCCACAGACCGTGAAACTCTCAGCGGCGAACCATGAAGCTTTCAGTCACGGCCCAGTGGTGGCGTGTGTTGTTGGCACCCATAGCGTTGCCAGACGCGCGATCATGGCTAACTTTAACCTTAAATAAAATAAAAACTACTGAGGAGGCTAGAGGGCTGCAATTTTGGTATGTTTGATGTTCGGAGGGAGGATGATCAACATACCAATTTGCAGCCCTCTAGCCTCCTCGGTAGTTTTTAAGATCTGAGGGCGGACAGAAAAAGCGCGGACGGACAGACAAATAGCCATCTCAATAGTTTTCTTTTAAAGAAATCTAAAAAAGAGAAAATTTCTTCCAAAGAAACTTTTAAAAAAAAATTTGAAAGCGAATGCGTGACGTCGCCAACTCTCTAACGTAGACGCTAATATGATCATTGTGATTACTGGCAGCAGACGAGCGATCAGCGTCAGCAATTAATACAGAAGCGGTTGCGAAAGGTCTGTCGCAAGATGTACGATCGGAAAATGCGCGGATGAACTCATCGCCGCGCGGGAGTGAGGACATTGCTTGATAACTTCCTGATTCCCTTGTTAGAGCTAGTCACGAATTCACTTCACGAATTCACTCATTGACTTTCCCTGTAACGTCCGAATACGAATCACAAGAGCTTTAATCATTTTCTGGATGGTTGTCTTTGCGCTGTATTTGTTTATTTGATCAAGTGTTTTTTGTGAGTGTGTAAGAGACTTGATTCCTTGACAATCAAATTAGTTGTAATGTTTTTAGGAAGACAAGTTAGACTAGAATTATATTCCGTGGGGAACTGTATAATTATACACTGTTCTTCTATTTCTGCTTAGCAAGAAGACCGAAAAGAGAATACTGAAATCATCAGTCATCAACAGATTTCGGTAAGAACTATAGAAGTTAAGTAAAAACTAGTAACTCATTGCAAGAGCAGAACAGTACTAACAAGAATTTTGTAGTTTTCAAATATATAATTTCTTATGACGTTAACTGCCAAAATATTTAAAATAATGCAGACTTTTTGATTGCTTAAAGATAGGAGAACACAACAACTTATTGGAGGTATTTGAGAAGTATAATAGGAATAATCATATATTTGAAAGTAATATCTAAAAATATCAGGTTTCCCAAGGCACTTTGTAACCTCAGTGCCGCTAACAAACCGACTCATACAGAACATTGTTTATGCCTCTTCCATTAGACGAAACATTCTGCATTAGCCATAAAAAAAAGAATTTCTTTCATAGAGCAAGTAAAAGCTTTTTATTCATCTTTGTCTAATACGAACCATTTATATTTTGTTAGCAGTATGGGCCATTCAAATATCTTGGAATTTCTCTCTCTCTCTCTCTCTCTCTCTCTCTCTCTCTCTCTCTCTCTCTCTCTCTCTCATGCAGAGACATTTGCAGAAGCGCACACACTCTAGCAAAGTCCAGTGAACCAACCCATAAAACGTCCTTTCTGGCAAAAGCTCGGCTTGGCTTCCCCCCTGACATTACAAAATAACGTTTTGCGGGTATGTGAGATCCTTCCAACGAGTCCTTACAGGGTTCCTACGTTTCCTACGCCGGAAATTTTGCGGCGGAAGAATAACGGACTTGTAGTCTTTTCCCTGTATGGATAGTAGACGTCTAACCTTTGTCTGAGACAACACACACACACACACACACATATATATATATATATATATATATATATATATATATATATATATATATATATATATATATATATATAAACACACATTCATATATATATGTGTGTGTATGTATATATATATATATATATATATATATATATATATATATATATATATATATATATATATACATATATATATATATATATATATATATATATATATATATACATATACAGTTTACCCCAGTTGTAGAAAGGTAAGATGCTTGGTTCGCAATGGTAGTGCCCGTGGTTTGTGCCTGGCCAAAACCAACTGGAATCAGGAAAAGATACAGGCTGGAAACGTCATCTCTGGATATAAAGAACGAAGGCCAATGAGAGGACAGGCAATTTTTGTTGGTCCAAGCGACCCCATTTTCTAGCCCAGGCCTGATGAAAACAAAAAAAGGAAGGTAGATTGATACGTCTTCAGTCGATTGAAGGAAGATTATAAAGTCCAGAAAACAGACGCAGGAAGAAAATTCCTGAAGGAGACTCCTATATTTTTGTTGGTCCATAAGAGAGCCCCATTTATTTGTCGGTCCATCGTGTGGGCCCCATTTATTTCCCGGTCCGTCAGGAGAGCCCCATTTGTTTGTTGGTCCTTCATGCAGGCTCCATTGATTTGTTGGTCCAAGAGGGCAGCCCCATTTGTTTGTTGGTCCATTTATTTGTTGGTCCATCAGGCAAGCCCTATTCACTTGTCGGTCCATCAGGAGAGCCCCATTTATTGTTGGTCCTTCAGGAGAGCTCCATTCATTTGTCGGTCCATCAGGACAGCCAGATTTTTTGTTGGTCCATTAGGCGAGCCCCATTCACTTGTCGGTCCATCAGGAGAGCCCCATTTACTGTTGGTCCTTCAGGAGAACTCCATTCATTTGTCGGTCCATCAGGACAGCCAGATTTTTTGTTGGTCCATTAGGCGAGCCCCATTCACTTGTCGGTCCATCAGGCGAGCCCCATTTATTTGTTGGTCCATCAGGAGAGCCCCATTCATTTGTCGGTCCATCAGGACAGCCAAATTTTTTTGTTGGTCCATCAGGCGAGCCCCATTCACTTGTCGGTCCATCAGGCGAGCCCCATTTATTTGTCGGTCCATCAAGAGAGCCCCCATTTATATGCTCTCCGAAGAGGAGAGTCCCATTTATGTGTTGGTCCTTCAAGAGAGCCCCATTTATATACTGGTCCATCAGAAGAGTTCCATTAATTTACATGCCACCAAGTCCTGTCCCATTTATTTGCCAGTCAAAGGACAGTCTCATTTATTTCTCGGTCCATCAGGAGAGCTCCATTTATGTATTGGTCCGTGAGGCGAGTCCTTTCTATTTGTCAGTTTCAGTCTGAATTTTTCGTGACGTGGTCGATATCCAGTACTTGTAATGAGTCATCATAGGCATTTTCAGTTAAGAATATGGCTTAAACTGTAACGGTTTTAAACAAGAACTGTAAGCTAATGTAACAGGGAAGATCATACTAGTATGTGAATAGCCATAGAAATATGCTTTGTTATACGTCAGGAAAATTAGCATTTTCTGGTAAATTGTGCTTTTAAAAGGTGGCTTGAATTGGCTCAAAATAAAATAGATATTTTGCGTGTATGCACGTCCGTGTGCCTAGCTGTATTTGGTACGCGTGAGGTCTTTTGGTATCTTCTGTAATTACGAAGAAAATTTTGATGTAAAAATACTGAAATACGAGAGCATGGCAGATTATTTTTACCCACGTAAGAATATTTATGGATCTACCTTTGCATGGGCTTTTATCGTTGTAACAAAAAAAAAAAAAGGCGTTTTTGCAAAGTGCAAATCAAACTTCTTAAGGAAACAGTAAAAAAAAAATATATATATAAGAGAATGGTCATTGAACAAAAGGAATCAATATTGCATACAAAACCTGTGTGTAATCAACATTCCTTCCTAACATTAATTTAGCAATTAATCGGGGTCCTATGTCCTCAAAATTTGGCCATCCTAGTGACCTTGGTTTGTGTTCTAATACCAGAAGGTAATAGAGAGAGAGAGAGAGAGAGAGAGAGAGAGAGAGAGAAAAGTTCATGTGTCATCAAGCGCCTTTGATGATCACCTGAGGCGGAAAATTATGGGCAGGGAGGTCACCTGTATGGAACCCAAGCACAGGATAATTAGAGATCATTTTCCTGTCCTTGAAGACAGCACTCAATTCTCGTTTATCATAATTATCGCAATTACTGGTAATGCTATTCGAATCATTCTCACCAGTCTTATTCTTCGTTGGAATTTGGACTCGTGGGATCTCGATACTTTTCAGAGATGGAACTTCCAATTTAATCAGTAGGATTAAGATGCAGGAACGAGAGTTGTAAAGTAATGTCAGTCATACTTCTGTAATTGCCAGATGGTTGTATATATGTATGTATATGTATAACTGAATAACGAAAATAAATACAGACAAAATCCAGTGTTTCTCTTTCCTTCGTGGATTTTGTTTTTATTTATATAATGTATGTAAATATATATATATATATATATATATATATATATATATATATATATATATATATATATATATATATAATATGTGTGTGTGCGTGTGAATGTATATGCGTGTGAGTACATTGTCTTTCCATGTTCAATAACTCACCACTTTTGTACAAATAATATAATGTGTATTGTGAAGTAACAATCGCCTCGTAAGCTTGTAGAAACCCATAATTCTGCTTCCATTGTGTCTCAAAGAAGTAGTATTTCTTTGTGATTGTGAAGAATTCTTTTCCTTAAGAAGATTTTCACTCAACTTGATCGCTCTGCTGGCCTCTCGGGCCTTATTGTGACCAGTTTTCCCTCGTACAGGCATTCAAAGGACGACTGTGTTAGTAAGCATAGACATTTCTTATGAAAGAGATATGAACAGAAATAGTAAACTGTAGATTAAAAGTAAACAGGATAAAGTAGCATAATTATGAACATGAATAGAGATCAGACGTTCGAAAGAAAACGAAAACACACGAGAAAATGCCAATATACAAAAGCAAGGTGAAATACACGAGAAAATACCAATACACAAAGCAAGGTCCTTGAGACAAAGATGACCTCATTGTGAGGGTACGTGGACGATGTAAATAAAGGTAAGGGATGTCTGTGGGGGTGAAGTGGGTGGGGTGGTGTTTATGTGGGGGGAAATGAAGGGGATAGGGTAGGCTTCCCAGAATGTGGTCAAGGTGAACTATTGAAGATGGCGATAATGACTGGAGGCTGACGATTGTGTGTGTGTGTGTGAGTCTGTATTTGCGTATTGTCTATGGCTAGTGAAGGGAGGGAGGGAGGGAGGAGGGGGTTGCAAGTATGGCAGCCTAGCCTGTTTATGCGCTGCTGTTGGCTGAACTTGGCTTCTGCATTTCGTGGTTCCTTGAAACTGCATTTAGGGTTTATAATATATATATATATATATATATATATATATATATATATATATATATATATATATATATATATATATATATATATATATATTTATATGTCAATGAATTTTGCCACATCATCATGATTTTTTTATACACAAACATTAAGCTTCAAGGGTCGTTTAATACCCAATTCGCTCTACCTCGGAAATGGTTTAGGCGCCTCACTGAACGTCGCAGTTTGATCCCTGGGATGAGGAATCACTTATCATTTATAATTCCTCTTCGCTATATATATATATATATATATATATATATATATATATATATATATATATATATATATAAACACCTTACCTCTTTTAATTTTGGGCTGGTCAAGATAGGGCCACCAAGTTGCCCCTTCCCAGTGGCTTCTGGCACGATTGACAAAACCAAGGACTGAGTGGGTGTCCGACCACCTCTACTTTAGCTCCTCCAACGAGGACCGAAGCTTGCAACGCGACTCAGGAGTCTAGTATGAGCAGCTCCGAGTCTCCCCGAGGCTCAAATGAACCCAAGAGGGAGATAAACTGACAGCAAGTACGTGAGTGAACCCCAAGAGCCTCTGAATTGAGAGGGAATCATTGTTATAAAATGTCGTCCATCATCGGACGACGCGAATTGTGGTCCGGAATTCTTGCGGTCCGTCCAAGAAGAAGAAGAAGGAGGAGGAGAAGAAGGAGAAGAAGAATAAGAAGAAGAACTTCTGAAGCTTGGCAGGCAGCCTTTGTTCTGTTACTTATAATAACAGGGTAATTTTGGCGATCTCCTCTCATTTTTTTGTTCGTGTGGTCGGCGCTTCGCATGGTCGTCTATCCTGTGTGGTGGCTCGATCGTCTGTGCGTGAGTTGACTGAATGCTTATACATGCATGCATACGTGGATGCATATACATACATATATATATATATATATATATATATATATATATATATATATATATATATATATATATATATATATATATACTTATATATACATATGTATATTTAATATATACAGTATATATATACATATATGTATATATACACTAGCCAATAATTCTCTGTTTCTCTCTGAAAAATAATTCAGTTCCAGGTATATTCGCGAGTGAATTTTAAAGCAATTCATTCCGTGAAATTTGGTGTAATAGTGAGCTAAAAATGCAGTCGATCTTTTGCTATTGCGCGGAAAGTTACGCAGTATCATAAGTGGCGCTTAGGAACCTTCGTTCCTTGTTTGCCGTCTGAGAGTTGCACAAATGCTGGTGACAGAATTAATTATATTAACTGTCCCATTATATAAAGCACCTTATATATTCATATGTTTACATTTGGTGCGTGTAAAGGGCGTATAATGCCCCTTGTGTATCTACGTATCTAAATTTTCTGTGTGTAAAGCAGATAGTCTACGGGTAATGCTCTTCAAATTCGACCATCGTAGACTCTTCAAGAAGTGAAAGCAGAGCAACAAGGAATAATTAAAAGCACAGCTGTGGCTGCTAAATCCGAAGGCAATCAAATGCAGTTTCTCGACCTCAAGGTGGAAAGGTTCGCTTCTGAGTCTGTTCATAGCGGTAGATTTCGGCAATCAATAACCGGCCCCCTCCAACTCCCCCAGGGGAATAACAGGTGAGACCAATTACGTAATTGCGTAATTGCCGAAGAACGTGTATGAGAACTCCCTCTTTCGCTTTTCGTAGTAGCGAGGTTATGCGCCACGCTTGGACTCCGAAGTGCTTGCGGTTGAGGGGAAAAAAATCACCTATGATTTTCTGAAATTCGTTCGTTTGTTCTCACCTGGTGAGTTTTGGAAATCAGTTCCTACCTCTGTGTTCCCTCGTTTTAATGATTTCCATGCGGTAGATACGGGTACTGGTTACCCTGTCTTGGTGGCTTCTTCGTTTGGCCAAAATCGGAGAGAGAGAGAGAGAGAGAGAGAGATGACTGAAATTTTCCCATGTGTATGTGTATGTGTATGTATATATATATATATAATATATATATATATATATATATATATATATATATATATATATATATATATATATATATATATATATATCATCTTGTTACTCTTCATATCTCTAAATTTATTGAAGGCAAGTAAAATTCAAGACCCGTGCTTTATCGTAACTGTCAAACGGGCCGTCTTTTGCAGTAGAAATCTGCCATTGTATTTCGTGCTCGTCGCCGGAAACTGGTGCCTTTTCCCGCCTTCGCCATCGGCGCTAAAATCGTTCCATTGTAGAGCTTCACTTTCCTCTCTGCTCTAAGTTATAACCAGCCCAATTCCCACCTATGCTTTCGCCAGCTCAGTCGCCAATACGAGGGATCAGCGAACGCTACTTGCTGATGGACGTGAATTTAATGCCCAGGATCCTGGTAATGACTATATTCCCTAGGGTTCTCGATCGTCAATCATCTTCTCGGCTTACAGGAGAATTAGGGTCCTGTGAAATGATGATTAGGATGAATTAGAGGATTAGGTCTGAGGCCACTGGATTGGAGGGGAATAATGACTGACACTTGAGAGATTAGCGTCGGGAGGGAGCGATCTTTTTCGATCGTTTTTCGATCGTTTTTTTTTTTTTTTTTTTTATAAAGCCATTCTTAGGATTTTGGGACTGGACAGTCTCTGACCATTTCAAGGGTATTTTATGATTGTATTCTTTGCTTTTTTTATATTATTTTAATAATAATAATAATAATAATAATAATAATAATAATAATAATAATAATAAGGAGTGCAACTTCTCAGATGTATGATGGGAACCTCAGTCATACTTACTACTTCCACTATGGCTCCATCAAGAATTAATCCTCATGGTATGCACACAACTTAACTCATCTAACACGTTCCTCCTCCTACAATCACCAGCAAAGTCTTTTTGACTTCCTACCTCCATAGGCTTCCTCCCTAGGCAATATCCTCAAAATATTTGAGGATGTTAGCGCCGGGCCCCTCTCCAAAGTCGACTGCCTGCCAGGTACACACCTCAGCGCTTTATGTAAACGAAGGCACACAACGGAATTGAATCTTTGGGAGCTCTTGGTGATGAGTTGAGTGTCCTAACCACACACACACACACACAGAGAGAGAGAGAGAGAGAGAGAGAGAGAGAGAGAGAGAGAGAGAGAGAGAGAGAGAGAGGGATGGTAAACTGTTTTAAATAAGTTATAGAAATTATTTAGACGAAGAGAGAGAGAGAGAGAGAGAGAGAGAGAGAGAGAGAGAGAGAGAGAGAGACTGTGGTAAAGTGTTTTAAATGGGTTATAGAAATTACTTAGATCAAGAGAGAGAGAGAGAGAGAGAGAGAGAGAGAGAGAGAGAGAGAGAGATGTGTTAAAATGTTTTTAAATGAACAACAGGAATTTATTTATCTATCTATCTATCTATCTATCTATCTATCTATCTATCTATATCTACATAGATAGAGAAGAGAGAGAGAGAGAGAGAGAGAGAGAGAGAGAGAGAGGTATGAATGCGTTTGTTCTAGAAAATCACTCCAGTTACAGAAAGGAGAAAGAAAGGAAGTGGAGAGAAGTTAAGGGAAAGCGAATCATAATTGATATTATGCTTTGGTTCTCGAGCTGTGCTTTCTAATCCTTTCTTTTTTTTTTTGTATCTTGAATCTTGGTCTCCTTTCCTTTTTTTCCTTCGCTGTATCATGAGATCGCTGAACCTGGCAGTGCCGGGAAACGCCTGTATTCCGTCTTCACTTGCACTCTCTGCCCCTTGCTGCAATCTTTTCACTCCTTGCTCAGTCTTTGCAAGGTAATTCTCTTCTCTCTCTCTCTCTCTCTCTCTCTCTCTCTCTCTCTCTCTCTCTCTCTCTTTCCTTAATTTTTCTAATATTCTCACAAGCCCCCTTCCAATACACTTTTTCCCACAACGTGCGCTCCCCCCAGCCTCTCTCTCTCTCTCTCTCTTGATGTAAATTAGTTTCTAAAGCTCATTTGAAACAGTTTAACGCCTCTCTTTCTCCTCTCTCTCTCTTGCCCTAAACTGTTATAGTTCAGTTATAGTACTTGCCACATTTCTCTCTCTCTCTTAATTGCTATAGCTCGTTCAAAGTACTTGCCACATCTCTCTCTCTCTCTCTCTCTCTCTTGCTCTAAAATGTTATAGTTCAGGTACAGTACTTGCCACATTTCTCTCTCTCTCTCTCTAAACTGTTATAGTTCGATTATAGTACTTGCCACGTATCTCTCTCTCTCTCTCTCTCTCTCTCTTGACCTAAACTGTTATAGTTCAATTATAGTACTTGCCACATCTCTCTCTCTCTCTCTCTCTCTCTCTCTCTCTCTCTCTCTCTCTCTCTAAACTGTTATAGTTCAATTATAGTACTTGCCACATCTCTCTCTCTCTCTCTCTCTCTCTCTCTCTCTAAACTGTTATAGTTCAATTATAGTACTTGCCACATTTCTCTCTCTCTCTCTCTCTCTCTCTCTCTCTCTCTCTCTCTCTCTCTCTCTCTCTCTCTCTCTCTCTTCTGAATTGTTATAGCTAATTCAAAGTACTTGTCACTTCTCTCTCTGTCTCTCGCTCTCTCTCGTGCTCTAAACTGTTATAATTCAATTATAGTACTTGCCACATTTCTCTCTCTCTCTCTCTCTCTCTCTCTCTCTCTCTCTCACTACCTGCTTTCTCTCCCGACGCTTAACCATTCCGTATCGTACGCGTGCAAACCTTCCGGGGCATTCCAAGTAACTTTCCCTTTTACGAAGCGAGGACTTTACCTACGAGAACCTGGGCTCAATGGGACGAGCGTCGTAATGTCCGCATATAGCCCAGGCCCGGAAGACGGGGTTGGCGTATGAAAGGAGTAACAGCTGGACGTCTGAGATGTAGAAGCCAATGGGACGAGTGATGTCATGTCCGGAAGTAGCCCAGACCTGGAAAACACTTGGGAAAGAAAACTACAGCCTTCGGTCGCATAAAGAATGGGAGTTTACAAGGGCATAGGAAAACGGGAGCACACACAGAGAGAGAGAGAGAGAGAGAGAGAGAGAGAGAGAGAGAGAGAGAGAGAGAGAGAGAGATTGGTAACCGATGGAAATAAAGTGTGAAAACACATGAGAATTTAAGCTATAGGCGTTCAGCCTCATGATGAATGGGAGTTAAAAGGGCATAGGACAACGGGAGCACAGAGAGAGAGAGAGAGAGAGAGAGAGAGAGAGAGAGAGAGAGAGAGAGAGAGATTGGTAATCGATGGAAATAAAGTGTCAAAAAGTGTCAAAACACATGAGAATTTAAGCCACAGGCCTTCAGTAGCATAAGGAATGGGAGTTTAAAAGGGCATTGGAAAACGGGAGCGCAGAGAGAGAGAGAGAGAGAGAGAGAGAGAGAGAGAGAGAGAGAGAGAGAGAGAGAGATTGAGAGAGAGAGATGATGGAAATAAACTGTCAAAGAAGCATTCCTAATATAGAAATCAAATATAAATGCATGCTTCTCATTCTTCAAGTTAGTTTCTGTTTCGGAAAATGAAAGAGCGCGGAGTTCCCGTAGGGTTAGAGACGTGTGTCTTAGAAGCACGTCTAAATTTTAAAGATTTGTTTTAAATCTAATATTCATTAACCCACCCACCTGTACTTCCATAATGTTCGCAATATTTTTCTTGTTCTAAAAATAAAGTTTGTATTATTACCCAACATAAGGACAAATTGTATAGAGATTAGAATCGACTGAGAACAATTGATTTGTTGTTAGACTTTAGATCTATACGTGCGTATTTGAGTATTGAGGTATGCATACACATGACTGTACATTTTTTTAATAGATTTTTAAAATGTATACATGAGTGTATGTATATATCTGTATCCAAATTTTTATTATCGAAGATAAATCACACACATGTATAGGTAAGTATGGCTTTGTGCATTATGCATGTGCAAATTCACAGAAATACTTACACATACACAATTTTATACACACATATAGGCAATATATATATATATATATATATATATATATATATATATATATATATATATATATATATATATATATATATATATATATATATATATATATATATATATTTACTGTATATATATGTGTGTGTGTGTATGTATGTCTATGTATAACGTTTGTGTGTGTGTGTGTGGGTGCGTTCTTTAACCTTTAACTTGTCTTTGGAAATAAACCTGCAATCTTTTATAAAGGTCAGAATAACGGTGGTTATTTTGCTTATATCTATAACCACCATTAAAAATGACCATAAATCACTGCTATTTAATTTGCATTTATACCTGAAACATCTACTTTCAGCTGTAATTGTCTATCAACGTCATTAATCTCTGAAATAGTGTGATTGATGTGGAACCTCGTGACGTCACGAGGCACCCACCCCTTTTCCTTCAAGGCTGTACCAAAATGCCAGGTGCCCTGGCACGTCGTTTTTAAAACCTATTTTCTGAGCGTTATCTTTGACATTGATATTATCATCATTTTTCTTCTGTTTAATGAAGCTTTCACCGAAGCGATCTTTACGCCATACGCAGTTTTCGTTACAGGTATTTATGGAATGAAGAGGCAGCGATCAATTATGTCCGTGATGAGAAAGTTTCTCGAGATGTTTCGGGTTTCTGACTATCTTTCGGTACAACATTAACGTCTGCATTCATTCCGAAATAGACACTGCATCGTCTAAGATCAATCTTGCAGAATGTAAACACAAATGTGGAAGGAGACTGTAAATGAAAGTGAAATCCTTCATCCAGCTCTAAGTGGCAACCCCTTCCCTCAGCCAGCAGCAGCTCGCCTGCTAACGAAAGTAAGAAAAGGCAAGTTATGAGACTGTTTACATCACTTTCTCGGACGGCGCTTTCGAGAAAGCGTCAGAAATCGCCCTCCGTGAACCACTGTTTTGTCAAAGAAATGTAACTCGCGTTATTAAAAGCCGTGTTGTGTTGGAGCCCAGGAGTAACTGCCGCGACGATTATACGAAACGCCTTGAAAACCTCCGTAACTTTTCGCTCGGCATCGTCTTTGCGTAGGCGACGATCGTGGCTCATGCCAGGTCCCAACCCTCTCGGGAGGCGAGAGATTCCAAGATGGCGGACGAGTGAACTTGTGTTGAAACGAATCTCCGCTGGACACGATCGATTTGCGGTGGATAATCAAATCGTGAAGTGTTCTGAGTGAGTGAAAGCAAGCAGTAAAGTGCATTCGGATCTAAGAGTGACCGATTCCGGTGGATTAACTAGGTAAGAAGGCAGAAAAGCCCCCGTAATGTGTGCGATCGGTGTTGCTCAAGTCTAGATGGGAGTGGAAGGAGTGAGTGTAGTGTAGTGGATTCACTTTCACGCAAGACAACCAACCCCTTCTCAGTTCTCACCTGTTGTTTTTCTTTCTCTTTTTCAGTCATGGATGCCAAAACAGCTGTGATATTCCTTCTGGTGAGTACCCGTATTCCGTTTCTCCGTTGGATTTAGGGGTTAGCCTGCAGGGGATGGTAAAACAAACAGGAATCGTCCAAGGGGCGAGGCAGCTTTACCAAGAAGGTAGAAGGCCTTGAAGATTTAGGTGTGCCAAGACGGTGTTGAAAACCTTAATACTGGCCAGTTATTCGAGTCCCATTTCAGTAGGAGTCGTGTAATTAGATTTTTAAATAATGCCAATTCGATAACCAAACTTCAGGCGACACAGAACGTGAAAAGTAGGATTTGCGTGCTTCTCTTCCCGAGGATCAGCATTACGAAATGCGCGACGTAGCAACTCCCTTAATTCCTGGTGTGATAATTACCAGGAATTACGTTGCATGGCCTCCGTTCATTATTGTGGTAACCTGCTTTTCGCTTTGTCTGGCGGTAATTTGGCACTGTCGAGTGCCAGAGGGCCAATTGTCTTGTGATTACGTAATGACAGTCTTTTTAAATCGCGATTTATTCACATTAGCTAGAGGTAAAAGTTTACGTAATGCGTCTCTTTAAATTTCTGTTTGTAAATCCACAAGACTCTTTAGATTCCCAAAGTAAATCCAAAAGCAAGTTCTTTTTAGTCTTTCTAAAATTCAGAGGAATTCCATGGAATTAAACTATGAATTCTCGTAAATTTCTATTTAGCCTTTCATTCCTGAAGAAAACGAAAAATGTGATATTCTTTTTCGGTCTTTGCTTAGCCTTTAGATCCAAGAGAAACTGTAAATGCGTTCGTAATAAACTTTTTCAGTCTTCGCTTAGCCTTTAGATCCAAGAGAAATTGTAAATATATTCGTAGTAAAGGTCTTTGGAAAGCTGGGCATCGATTTCAAAGCCTCGGAAAAAGGCAGAGACTTCAATGCCGTTCAGATAATGATCTGAAATGAATCGTAACATGTCTGACTTCGTTTACTGAGAATAATTTAGCAATTAGGATACCAGTTGCATGCAAAACTTTTTACTTTGTTTTTCTAGTTATAAGAATGGAAAGATGATTGAATACCATATTGAATAACGTGGACAATTCTGAGACGAATCAAGTTTCAAGGATATTAAAAACCTTAAGATGCAACACGTCAGCCACTCTCAAACCCCTTACGGGTTCCTAGAAAAAATACGACTGACAGCAATTAACGTGGAATTTTGTGCAATACAGTCGGCTACCAGAATACCTTCATACGATTTTTAAAATTGAAAAATATAGGACTGAAATACCACAAACAAAAATAAACGACGAAAGCAGTAAACCATACAGGACGGACAAAAGGTTAATTATTTTTTCCCATCACAAGTCAGTAGGCATGATATTTGCACGTAGTTCCCACAGGCTGCCGCTAGGGGCGTGGGTGTTGGCCAGGGACTCTTGAATGTGTGTGGGAAGGGAGGACATTTGGACTGGTCCTCTCCGTTCCCTCTCACTCCCTTCTTACACCAACGCTAAATAGACATTGACCAAGGAGTTTTGCATGTGTGGGAAACATACAAAGAAAAGTGCATACGTACTTACACATATGTATGTTAATTACGTAACTCCACGTTCTTTTGGATGGTGGAGAATTGGTCCGTAATGTTTGTTATAGAGTATATATATATATATATATATATATATATATATATATATATATATATATATATATATATATATATATATATATATATATATATATATTATATGCATCTCACAAGCCAGTGTAATGTTAAGGTATACGACACTCCCATTTATTTAATAAGCCTTCACATAGGGAGCAGTTTTGCCACTACACATAGACATTCTTATATGTATATATATATATATATATATATATATATATATATATATATATATATATATATATATATATATATATATATATTATATTTACTAAGCTCTAAGCTTGAATTTCCAAGGTAATTTCCTCAGAAGTCTTATTAACTGACAGCATTTCGTGTAAATCCGGCAGTGACTCACGTACAGAAATATTCCTTGCCGTGTCTGGGGTATGACCTCGGGCATTTTCGTGGTACGTAGGACTCAGGGTACTTTGGGAATGTTTAAAAAAATATCTGACGTGAAATATTTCTCTTTTTTCAGTCCAAAATCAACCTTCATTAACGAACTCAGAATTAAGCTCTTTGTCAGCAGTATCTTGCCTATGACGTCATCGTTTTCGAGTGACGTCACTGTTTCCCCTGGATCGCGGAGAGCTTCTTTGGCCTTGGCTGTTTCATTGCGAGCAGTTGCTTTCCAGATTATTTCGTTCGATAAGCAGAAGAGTGACCGTCAGGTCAGTGAAAGATATGTGAATTTTCTTCGAAAAATTCGTCTTTGAACCATCACGTAGGATGTGAAGGAACAGCAAATCGATCAGAGTAAGAAGGAAATGAATAATTCAGAATCAGATCCCAAGGTCTGCTCTGTAATGTGAGAACCTCTCAAGGTGAAATGCAGTTATTTGCCATGAGCTCATCTTCACTTTGGACGTCCTTATCCATTTACAAAGAGGTGTGCTTCACAACTGATATAATTCTCCATCGGTTGATTCTTTGTCTGTGCTCAGCAGATCCTCACTTTGAGAGTAGTTGGTATCCATGCAAAGCGAAATCGAATCTCCTTCTTCAGTGATTACTTAATCACTTGGTGGTTTGGTTAAGTAGGTGCTTCTAAATTAAGAAGGCTTTGTGCCAGCACTGGATGATGTTCTTATAAGTTTTAAAGTGTTGATGAAGACACTGGTTCTGCATTCAGATCAAGCAAGGGTCATTCCAGTTTTATGTCTAGATCTGACATTTTCCTCAGGTTTAGAGGTCATGACTTTGCGTTTCGTCCCAGGAATCACAAACCAGTTACTAAAAGTACTACTAATACTTTAGGCCCCGTAGAGGGAGTAGTGCCGTCAGTGCACCTCATGCAGTGCACTGTAGGTATTACTTAAGGTTCTTTGCAGCGTCCCTTCGGTCCCTAGCTGCAACCCCCTTTCATTCCTTTTACTGTACCTCTGTTTATATTTTCTTTCTTTCATCTTACTATCAATCCTCTACTAACAACTGATTCGTAGTGCAACTGCGAGGTTTTCCTCCTGTTAGCGCCTTTCAGACTTTTTTTAAAGTCAAATTCCGTTTCAGCGCTGAATGACTTGAATTCTATACTCTATTCTAATACTCTAGGGTTAGTAGTAGCAATGCTCCGGTGGATATTGCTGGCCACGATGTTTGCAAAAGGAATTCCTTAGCATTCTTTTTCCGTCTGTGTAATCCTCAATAACACTATTTTCTATTGAGTCTCACATATGAGTCCAAATGGAGTCATAATTTGCCCCGTTTGTGAGATGGCGAAGCCACCATACCAAACCTTTCGGGAATGCCGCCTTGCGGTTTTCCAGACGCCGAGACAGAAACGACTGGAAGCCTGGAAATCAAACAGTACCTCTGTGACCTGAACGGACTTTGACCCCAGAGCCAGGTGTTGTGTAGCCACCTTGGCATCAGGCACGTCTTTGGACTCTGTTGGACTCTGCTAGTCCAGCTAACGTCACTTCACAATCTTGCTGGAACCGATTACCGTACAGTGTTTTGGTCACACTTTACTTCTGTAGCAATTTGAAATGGCATCATCGCAAACGAAAGGAACAATCTTGACTCGTGAGTCACCGCCGTGCCCCTTGAGATTATAGCATTTATCTGCGCGTAGGTGGAAGACCAGCGTGCAAGGCCCAGGGGAGATTCACCCTAATGCCACCTAACTGTACGATACTTGGGGGTTGCCTTGTTATGGCCCGGGATGGCTTTCCAGAACTTCGCCTCTACGTCCCTCCTCCAATTACAGTTTTTTCCATTACTTAGTGCTTTTGAAGAATTCCTTTTAATTCTTGCCCTGCAGCGTAAGCTTCTGTAATTAATCCCATTTCTTCCACGGCCCGAGGTCATTTCCAGACGAATTTATCAACCATCCGAGGGAGGACGTGGGAACGGAAATTATGGACGAATCGGTAACTCAGGCAAAGGTCACGCAGTGTTGCCGTCGGGGGATCAATGAGGAAGTGTTGCAAGAGAGCAGGCATTTCTTAGTGTTAGGAATAAGTTTTAAAAAATTACGTCATTGACATATCGTATGACGTTACCTAGAAGTAAGAAAACACTATTATTCTATTCGTATAGTGTGAATACCATTACGATTAAAACTGTTTGATTTTGAATGATTTCCAAGTTCATTTATTATTATTATTATTATTATTATTATTATTATTATTATTATTATTTATTATTATTTGAATGAAAAGGAAGTGTAAAGTGAACAGTCAAGTGTAGTTACAGATAAGGACAGGTTAATAACGATGGAGAAATGAACAAATATGTAAAAATAAATACAGATAAGGAAATAAGTTAATGTATAAATATTCATGATATTTATTTTTAAGGATCAAAGTTTAATGGCAAATAATATTAGAAGTAGCAAAAAGGAAGATTATACGTAACAATAAGTAGCATTGTAAGTAACAAAGTATCTCTCTCTCTCTCTCTCTCTCTCTCTCTCTCTCTCTCTCTCTCTCTCTCTCTCTCTCTCTCTCTCTCTCTCTCTTCTCTTTTTATCCTCCTCCTGCCCCAGAACCTTTCCAAGTCGGGCAGCAGAGATGGACCGTTAGGAACGCCAGGTACTTCCAGGGGCCCACCGACTGGACCCTGGTACTTCAGGTCCTATGTCTGGAAAACGTCCGGTGCTTTAAGCTTATTTAAGCTCCAATCTTGCCGTACGTGTCAGAGAAATAGATTTGAAAGCTTTTTTAAGCTCCAGTCTTGCCGTAAATCTAATCGAAATATATCTGAAAGCCAAATTTACCCTCTCATCTTGTAAATGTTGAGAAACATCTGAAATAGTTTTTGTAAACTCCAGTCTGGCTGTAAATGTAAGGGGAAATATATCTGGAACCATGTTTAAGCTCTACTCCTATCGTGAATGTAAGGTTAGAGCTTCTAAAGCTCTAATCTCGTCGCAAATATTAGAAAAATAAACATAAACGCTTTTTCTGAGTTCTAATCTTGTCGTAAAAGTAAGAGAAATAGTTCTTTTAAACTTTTTAAATCTCTAGTCTAGCCGTAAATGTAAGAGATATAGACTGGGAAGCTTTTCAAGCTCTAGTCTTGTTGAAAAATAGAAGAGAAATAAATCTGGAAGTTTTTTAAGCTTCAACCTTATCGTAAACATTAGAGAATTGGAGCTGAAAGCTTTTGTGAGTTTTCCTTTGTCGTAAATGCAAGAGAAATGGATTGTGGAGCTTTTTTCACGTTCTAAACTTGTCGAAAATATAAGAGACATAGAGCTTCAAGAGTTTTTTAAGCTCTAATCTTGCCGTAAATGTAAAGAAAATATATCTGAAAGCTTTGTTAAGCATTAATCTTGTAAATGTAAAGGAAATAGATCTGAAAGTACTTTTTTTACGCTGTAAACTTGTAAATATAGGGACAGTAAGCTCTAAGTTTCTAAAAAATATAAGAAAAATAGATCTGAAAGATTTTTAAAGCTCCAACCCTTTCGTAAATATAAGAGAAATAGGTCTGAAAACCTTTTTAAAGTCCAATATTAAAAATATAAATCAATTAGACCTGAAAGTTTTTTGAGCCCTAGTCTTTTCGTACATATAAGAGCAATAAATCTGAAACCTTTTGTAACCACTGATCTTGCGGAAAATATAGGCGAAATAGATCTGAAAGTTGTGTTCAAGTCCTAATCTTGCTGAAAACAGAGGAGAAATGCATCTGAAAGTTTTTTTTAAGCTCTAAAGTTATCGAAAATGTAAATTTAAGAACAATAGCTCTGGAATACTTTCTGAAGCTCTAAAGTTGTCGTAAATGTAAATTTAATAACAATAGCACTGGAATATTTTTTTAAGCTCTAAAGTTGTCGTAAATGTAAATTTAAGAACAATAGCTCTGGAATATTTTTTCAAGCTCCAATGTTGTCGAAAATGTAAATTTAAGAACAACAGCTCTGGAATATTTTTTTAAGCTCTAAAGTTGTCGTAAATGTAAATTTAAGAGCAATAGATCTGGAATATTTTTTTAAGCTCTGATGTTGTCGTAAATGTAAATTTAAGAACAATAGCCCTGGAATATTTTTTTAAGCTCTAATGTTGTCATAAATGTAAGAGAAGTAGATCTGAAAGCTCTGATTTTTAAGTTCTAATTTTTTTTAGTAAACATTAGAGAAATATCTCTGAAAGCTTTCTTTAAGCTCCAAACCTGTCGTAAATGTAAGAAATTAGATTTGAAAGCTTTTTTTTAAGCTCTAAGCTTGTCGTAAATATGCGAGGAATAGATCTGAAATCCTTTTTCAAGCATTATCTCGCGTAGTCCTAAGCCCTAATCTGGTCATGAATATAAGTGAAGTGGGTCTGAAAGCTTTTTCAAGCTCTAATCTTGTCGTAAACATAAGAAAAATAGATCTGGAAGCTTTTCTTTAAGCTCTAATCTCGCTGTAGATGTTAGAGAAATTGATCTGAAAGCCTTTTCTCAAGCTCTAATCTTGTCGGGAATGTAAGGGAAAGAGTTGAAAGTTTTTACAATCTCTAATCTTGTAAATGTAAGAGCAATAGAGCTAAAACTTTCTTTTTAGCTCTAAAGTCTATGAAAAATTTAGTCTTTTGAAAGACTCCGAATAAAAAAAAAAATTCGAATGAGGCACAGTTTTTGAAAACTTCAGAGCTCCATTCCAGAAGTATATGCACTTTATAAGAACTGATTTGTAGTAAAATCTCATTTTAAATTTGCCTCATTTGTCTAAAAACTCTTTTGGAGTTCTTGGTCTACAAAAAAGCTTAATCTTTTGAAGTGTCCCGCACAGAAATGGTTTTTAGTTCTCTATTATACCGGCTTTGTCTGTCCGTCCACACTTTTTTGTTGATCATCCACCCTCCAATCATCAAACATACCAAATTAGCCTCAGTGGTTTCTGTTTGACTTAAGGTTAAAGTTAACCATAATCGTCCAATCTTCAAACATAGGATATTCCACCACCGGGCCATGGTTAAAGTTTATTTGGTTAAAGGCTCACAACCGTGCTTCGAGACCACCGAAAGATAGATCAATTTTTCGGTGGCCATACTCTGTAGCGGCTGTACAGAAAACTCGATTGCGCCGAAGTTTTACTTGTTAAATGTAGAAATGGATTTTAAAGATGGTGTTCAGGTCTGAGGCTATAAAATGTCTTTTTTTGGAAATATGCTGTATTGACATGGACCTTGAAATAGGGAAAACCGATTTGGAGATTTTTTAGAGCATTAATTTTATCAAAAGCTTATTCTTTTTAAATGAGCTTTGTAGAAATGCAATAAAAATGAGTTTATATCTGTACTCGAGTTCCAAGTCTATCCAACATTAATTTTTTAAATTCACGATTGGCAAGAGACAGCTTTAGAAGTGATTGGTCTGAAACCTATTCAACAGTTATAAGTCTACCAAATGGTGATTTTATATTGCTGTCCAACCTCTCTGATTATTACTTCTTAGTGCAACTGTGGGATCTTCTCCCAGTCCCACCGTTAGATCTCTTTATCTTGCTGCCCGTCCACTCCAACATCCCTCTATTCACTGTCTTGAGCTCTGAAGGGCCAAAAGTGCCCCATTGCTTGGCATGACACCTGAAATATTAGGAAATCAATCAATCTGAGCTTCAGATTTTATGAACGTGGCAAAAAATGTTTTTTTCTATGGGGTAAATGAATTTATCAAAAAAATGTACAATAGATTATTAAGCACAGTAACCTTCCTTATTGTCTAGAATATTCCATCAATGAATTTGCTAGTTTGTAAATAAGTTTTTCCATAAATTTATTATTATTATTATTATTATTATTATTATTATTATTATTATTATTATTATTATTATTATTGTCTATCAAAGTCATCCTATTCGACTGGGTGGTTTTTATAGTGTGGGGTTCCGGGATGCATCCTGCCTCCTTAGGAGTCCATAACTTTTCTCACTATGTGCGCTGTCTGTTTCTAGTAGCACACTCCTCTGCATGAGTCCTGGAGCTACTTCGGCATCTAGTTTTTCCAGAATCCTTTTCAGGGATCTTGGGATCGTGCCTAGTGTTCCTGTGATTATGGGTACAATTCCCACTGGCATATTCCATATCCTTCTTATTTCGATTTTCAGGTCTTGATACTTATCAGTTTTCTCTCTTTCTGTCTCATCTACTCTGGTGTCCCATGGTATTGCGACATCAGTGAGTGATACTTTCTTCTTGATTTTGTCAATAAACGTCACGCCTGGTCTATTGGCACGTATCACCCTAACTGATTATTAGCCAATAAGGAAAACAGCCTATTACGAATCAGGAATAATCAATAAAAGGTAACCTTTATAATAAAAATAATAGCAGAATAACAGATAAATAAAACAATCTGGAATGAGGGTCATTTAAACCTACTCAGTATATAAAAGAAAGCATAAAACTGCTGCCAATTTGAA
>NC_089787.1:18301025-18303525 GCF_040412425.1 Macrobrachium rosenbergii | reverse complement strand
TATATTTTTTCTTTTATATGAATAGATCCATATTTAATTTAGCAATAAAGAAAATGACAGTAACGAAACGCACTGCGTATCCATAGACCTGTTTTTATTTTGTGTGTGTTACAATAATTGTCTGCGTGGAACGAACGTAATTTTTAGACTCGTCATCGTCCAGCCCGGCGATCAGCCTTCACGTAGAATGAAGGATCTTTCGTTTAACCTTCGGGACGGTACGTAATGTCCCTACGGTGGTGGTGGGGCTTACCGTCTCGTAATAATAATAATAATAATAATAATAATAATAATAATAATAATAATAATAATAAGGAAGAGACCTTCTATGAGGGCAGTAGCGTTGAATATTATTATTATTATTATTATTATTATTATTATTATTATTATTATTATTATTATTATTATTATAATTATTATTATTATTATTTCATCAGCACGTAGCTGGTGTATCAAGGTTTCCTAAGGACATATAAAGGTTTCCTGTTAGTCTTTCGATGCACGCTCTGGTGGTCGGAATGTTAGAGGCAATAAAACTAAGTCAACAGGAAATGTGTATATGGCCTTAGGAAGATTGAAAGGCGAGTAGAGAAACAGCTTTATTTTTAATAGTAATAATCTATTATAATAAAATCTGAGTTGATCTTTCTTGTTTGTCCTCCCCGGGTGGGGGCAGGGTAGGTAGGCGATCGGGAGGGTAGGGCAGACATGACGCATCCACCCTCCTCTTGCAAACCTGTTTGTCCGTCCCGGGTGGGAACGAGGTAGGTAAGTGATCGGGAGGGTACGGCAGACATGACACATCCACCCTCCTCCTGCAAACCTGTTTGTCCGTCCCGGGTGGGGACGGGGTAGGTAGGTGATCGGGAGGGTAGGGGAGACATGACACATCCACCCTCCTCCTGCAAACCTGTTTGTCCGTCCCGGGTGGGGGCGGGGTAGGTAGGTGATCAGGATGGTAGGGCAGACATGACACATCCACCCTCCTCCTGCAAACCTGTTTGCCCGTCCCGGGTGGGAGCGGGGAGGGTAGGTGATTGGGATGGTAGGGGAGACATGACACATCCACCCTCCTCCTGCAACCTGTTTGTCCGTCCCGTGTGGGGTGGGGTAGGTAGGGGATCAGGAGGGTAGGGGAGACATTACGGGCAGCGCCGGGTTCCAGCGCAGCGTAGCGCTCGTCATCATGCTCGTAATAATAATAATAATTCACTAGTATTGGAGAAACCGATGGTAACCCGTCTGATCACTGATCAGGCCCAGTGTTGCTTAATTCACGGATAAGGAAACCACCACTTGCCTTATAGTAAGCTATTGCCGCTCGCACCAGGCTCCCAGCATCTCGAATCAGCAAGTACCTGCTCGTTGGAACTGGAATTCGAAATTTAGGCCAAAAGCTAAGCGCTGGGACCTATTAAGTCATTCAGCGCTGAAAATAAAGTTGGAATTAGTAGAGGGTGGGATGTAAGATGGGAGAGAGAGACTGTGAATGGAAGTACAGTGAAATAAATGAAAGGGGTTAATGCTAGGGACGCTGTAAAGAAGCCATAAGTAATGCCTACAGTGTACCACGTGAGGTGCTGACGTCGCTATTCCCTACGGGGAGTATCGAATTATTACGTTCAAATCTAATCTAATCGATACTACGCGTTCAAGGAATGAAAGGAGTTAATGCTAGGTACGCTGCAGGAATCTTAACTAATGCCTACAGTGTACCACGTGAGGTGCACTGACGTCGCTACTCCCTACGGGGAGTATCGAATCGGACGTTTAAATCGAACCCAGTCGACACTATCCGTTCTCACGGCTTTGCCGTGGAGGCCGTTCCCGAAAGTAAAAGTGAAAGGTGTTCCACGTTCCGCAAGATATCCAACCGCTCCGCTCGAAGACTGTGGCACTTAAGAGGAACTCCTGTGGTGTCTTCGTCGTTATCATCGTAATTGTTCCACCGTTCCACTCTTCCTTTACATTGTGACGCCAGATATGGTCAATCAGTAAATTAGCCTAACTTCTTCGGCATGTCTCTTGAAGGGTGAAGTTGCTGACTCCATGCATTTTTCTCACCTGGCTGTGACCCTCTGTAGTTTACTGACCACCGGCCTCTCTCGTCCGTCCCCGTGGGACTGATCTCGCGTTTCTTGAATTGCAAACTTATTCTTGTTATAATCAGTGGGTGGAAGCAATCCACAGGAATAATGAGGTTAATTATAATATTTTGAAGACCTGCAGTTTTTATACATATTTTATACATCTACATACTTAAGAATTTCGAGGAACGTTTGAATGTTTTGGAAAACTTAACAATTATTATTAATATATAATAATGATAATAATTTTTCTTGTCAATTTTTTTACGATACGCGTGAAGAATTAGAGACATGACGAGGTCCTTGTGGCTTAACATCAAATATAAGAATATCAAGTGGATTTGATTATCATCTTTGTAACGCAAGTGGAACAAGGTTCTCTCTCTCTCTCTCTCTCTCTCTCTCTCTCTCTC
>NC_089787.1:18296025-18298525 GCF_040412425.1 Macrobrachium rosenbergii | reverse complement strand
TCAAAGTTATTATTATTATTATTATTATTATTATTATTATTATTATTATTATTATTATTATTGTTGAATGTTGATGTTGATTTTCCAGTCGGTCCAGGAAATCTTGTCTTCAGATAATTAAAAATGCTTCCTTTATGTTATATTTTTAAAGATAATTCTCTCTCTCTCTCTCTCTCTCTCTCTCTCTCTCTCTCTCTCTCTCTCTCTCTCTCTCTCACCTGATCCGTTAATTACTTGAGAGGATTTTTAGTATGCCTGTGTGGGTTACAATCAAGGATAAGGGGAGAGAGAGAGAGAGAGAGAGAGAGAGAGAGAGAGAGAGAGAGAGAGAGAGAGAGAGAGAGAGAATTTGACATTGATCATTGCTTCGTCGAGATGTAGACTATCGCATTTTAATCACTGAAGGAAATGGGAAGTGGCCTCGATGAGGTAATTCTCGGCAAGGCCTCAGCTAGGTCGTTCTCATCCCCACGGGAAGATTCCAAAGTTATTAATATTATTGACACCTATGAATCAACGGCCGTTAATTCAGCAACGCAAGCTACTGCATTAGAACGATCTCAGTCAACGCGTTGGTGACGGAATGTTGGCAGCAACGAGCAACAAATCAACAATCACTAGATCCATGTGGTACTGATACAGCGGGAATAAACGGTCTTTCTCACCTGATTTTTATGAATGAGCTTGCAATAATAATAATAATAATAATAATAATAATAATAATAATAATAATAATAATAATATAGTATAAAATCAGTTCTACTGATGCTGCCATTCTCTTTAAGAAAACTTGCTTGAAAGAGGGTCTGTTACCTTCAAAAATAATAATAATAATAATAATAATAATAATAATAATAATAATAATAATAATAATAATGGCTGATTAGGACGTCATTTCCCGTTCTCTCTCTCTCTCTCTCTCTCTCTCTCTCTCTCTCTCTCTCTCTCTCTCTCATGTCCCGTAAGAGCTTATTTTGTCTGTTGACCTAAGCTGTGAAATTGATATCGGACAGACGCACGATTGCAGTGGGTCCCGGCCAGGGTAGAGAAGGGCAGGGGGGTAGCCTCATCCCAGAATTGTAGCTAAGAATTAGAAGGATATATATTCTCTCTCTCTCTCTCTCTCTCTCTCTCTCTCTCTCTCTCTCTCTGTCATGTGAAGCTTAACGGATAAATGGCTTCCCAGAGAGTCGCTCTTCCAAAAAAAGAAAAAACTCCGGCCACAAAAAAAAATTCTTCCAAATATCTTGTTTACACGCAGACACGGAGACAGTTAGGACTGCTGCTGCTGCTGCTGCTGTGTGTGTGTGTGTGTGTGTGTGTGTGTGTGTGTGACTGAGTGACTGAGTGACTTACTAGGCAACGTTCCTGACTGAGAGGTGCAGTTATTGTCTTGAAAAAGGGGGTGACTTAATGGTCTTTAGAAAAAGAGAAAAAGACGTATGTGTCTTTATTGCAGTTAAATCCTATTATATTTAGTAAGTGGAGGATGGGAGCAGCTGTTGTCTTGAAAAAAAGAGGAAAAAGACAAGATTGTCTTTATTCCAGCTCATTCCTATTGTAATCGATCAGAAAACGGGGAGGGAGGCAGTAATGTCTTTAGAAAAGAAGAAAAAGACAAAAGTGTTTATTCTAGTTAATTCCTGTTATATCCAGTAAGTCTTGTGGGGGGCCAGTTATTGTCTTGAGAAAAGAAGAAGACAAAGTGTCTTCATTCCAGTTAATTCCTTTCACCTTCAGTAATGAGAGAGAGAGAGAGAGAGTTAAAAATATACTACCATATAGGAAGTTTTAGTCAATGTTATCGTAGTATTCTCGTTTTCTTCCCGACATTGTCTCTCTCTTATCTTACCTCCTTTATTCTCCTGCAGTTCATCTCTCTCCTTCCCTTAAGGACTCTCTCTCTCTCTCTCTCTCTCTCTCTCTCTCTCTCTCTCTCTCTCTCTCTCTCTCTTTATTTATCATCTACCTGAGAATTCCCCCAATCCCTTCCCTCCCAAGGGCTTCCCGTACAAGCTGAGACCACAGCGGAACTCAGACCATAATCTAATCCCCCTCTTCGATAATGGCGCTGTTGAAGAGAATGGAGACAGCATCCGAGACCTCTTCCCAGGGCATCCCTCTCTCTCTCTCCCTCTCTCTCCCTCTCTCTCCCTCCCTTGCCGCCTGGTCGCCAGGACCGTTACCTTCTCGGGGCCAACTGTAGCAAGTCCCAGAAGCCTTCTTCTCGTCCATAAACAAGTGAGAAGAGAGAGAAGCGGTGCATTGCATAGCATCCATTTCTCAATAGTAGGGTGCTTGTGCTTGCAAGTCGTATTTAGCTTGTTGTTTCTCTGGTTGCTCTGGATGCAAACCGCTGTTAGTTTGTTGTTTTTCTGGCTGCAATCTGCAGTTAGTTTGTTGGTTTTCTGGCTGAGATCCGCAGTTAGTTTGTTGTTTTTCGCAGTTAGTTTGTTATTTTTCTGGATGCGAATCGCGAGTAGTTTGTTGTTGCTCTGGA
>NC_089787.1:18261025-18293525 GCF_040412425.1 Macrobrachium rosenbergii | reverse complement strand
GAGGGTGGGTGATCAGCATACCAATTTGCAGCCTTCTAGCCTTAGTAGTTTCTAAGCTCTGAGGGTGGACAGACAAAGCTGGCACAACAGTTTTCTCTTCCAGAAAACTAACAAGTGACTTAGTTGTTAAAGAACTTCACAGTAATTTGATGGACGGAAATACGAGCGGGGCCTGAAATGATCCCATTAAGAGGTGAGTTAACTTTTCTGGCCTTTCTGCAAGATCGTCTCTGACCGTTAGATGGAGTTCATCCCAGGGAATCTTCCCGTTAGCAAGAGGTGCTTGGAGGTTGAACTGTCGACCCCTGGGATTAATTAAGAGAGAGAGAGAGAGAGAGAGAGAGAGAGAGAGAGAGAGAGAGAGAGAGAGAGAGAGATGCGAGGGGGTTAGGGTTGGAGAAAGGAAAAGCTTGGAAATTAAGATATGAATCACAATTCGAAAAGAGATCACTGTATGGAATATTATTATTATTATTATTATTAATAATAATTATTATTATTATTATTATTATTATTATTATTATTATTATTATTATTATTATTATTATTTTATTATTACTCAGGATGAAAATTTTATAACGCCCCAGCAGATGAAGTTCTATTGTTGACAAACTGAGTGGAATGTAGCGCTATTGTTGCGCTGTCAAGAGTTTTTTCTAGCTCTTGGAAGGTCTGACGCTATCTTAGCTGCTACTTAATAGCTTCTAAGTTATGAATTATAAGTTTAATATAAGCAGGCAAATGATCAAGAACGCGGTGTGTACAAGAAATTGCTTAGTTATACATACATCGTCCAGCCTGAATTTTGTATAGAGACTCTCTCTCTCTCTCTCTCTCTCTCTCTCTCTCTCTCTCTCTCTCTCTCTCTCTCTCTCTCTCTCTCTCTCTCTCTCTCTAACACGCACACATTCACACACACGCACAAACCATGTCAGCGCGCGAATACAGCAAAGTTCCTGTTATCCAAGAGAGCAATTAAAATTTTTCCGGATCTCGGGTACCGCAAGGCGATATAATGACTTCGAAGAGACAGTTAGGATAATAAATAGCCCAGCCAAGACGCTGCTTCATTGACGACAGTAATTATTTCCCAAACCTGCCGCCTCTTTGAGACGAGATGCTACATAGGGCGCGTGAAATCGGGTGTTGCACGGTCGTGACCCAATCACGTTTTGTTATCGAAATGCCTTGTGTGTGGATACCTACTTGCGTAACGGTTGAAATCACCAGTGGATTTTTTCCTTATTGTTTTTTTTTTTTTTGGGTTTTGGCGTAAGAATGGTGGATACCTATCTGTCAGGCTGTTGAAGTCACCCGTGAATATTTTTTCATTTGCTCTCTTTCTTTCGCCGCCAAAGTTTCATTTTGGTTGTGTGAAGAGAGAGAGAGAGAGAGAGAGAGAGAGAGAGAGAGAGAGAGAGAGAGAGAGAGAGCGAGCAGGTTTTCATATATTTTCTTAATTTATTTTTACGCCATTCTCCAAAAATTAGAATTCCGGTATTCCCTTAAGTCATATCCTGTTTCAACGAAGACTCAAATTCTTGAATTCTAGGTATTACCGCATTCAACGATGGTGATAAAAGGTTCCTCTAAATTCTGTGGTTAACGTTTGGCCAGTTAGGAAGGTCCTGTTTGTCACGTGACCAAGTAACGTAAATTGAAGGCATTTCTATAAAGTTTTGGTTAAACCCAAATTATGCTATTACATTTCTTAGTATTTATTTATAATAAATAGATTAATGCTAGATTATCTTGAGCAGAATTTTTCTGTGATATCCGTGAAAATGGGGTTCTGAGAATTAAATGACACACCACGGACCAGGGAAATCCATATATTTTTCGGCTGAAGTAATTTGTACAGCCCCGGACATTTGTGGCTGTGGAAAGGAATTGGCGGTAGGGTATTTGCTGCATATGGGCTTTGAGTGGAGGGATTGTAAACAGTCATAATTTTGCTGGTTGTATAAAATTTACAGTTATTTTGAGTTTATTCTAAAATAAAGCTAACGTTTAATAGCGGATTATTACATTGTTGACAAAGATACAAAGACGGTTCCGTGTTGCATCAAATAAATCATATGATTGACATAACCTTTGCGACAAGTTGGTCCCATCTTGGAAGAAGGAGCTATTTTTTTTTATTGTTGATGTAGTTTCTGTAGGAGTCGTATGTACATTTTAGTGTATAGAGAGAGAGAGAGAGAGAGAGAGAGAGAGAGAGAGAGAGAGAGAGAGAGAGGAACTGTATTAAATAGGAGTTTGATATCAAAGGCAGATGGTACACAGCGTATGATATTAATTTCATTAGAGAGAGAGAGAGAGAGAGAGAGAGAGAGAGAGAGAGAGAGAGAGAGAGAGAGAGAGAGAGAGAAACTTTGTATTAAATAGGAGTTTGATATCAAAGGCAAATGGTATTTTATGTATTATATGTATTTCATTAGAGAGAGAGAGAGAGAGAGAGAGAGAGAGAGAGAGAGAGGAGAACTTTGCTCTAAAAAGGAAGTTGATATCAGTTTCAAATGGTACACACTGTGTGATATTATTTTAATTGAGAGAGAGAGAGAGAGAGAGAGAGAGAGAGAGAGAGAGAGAGAGAGAGAAGGAAGGTCGAAGTATAGAACATAAAAAAAAAAAACTCTGGTCATAGAACAACACAACTGAAATATCCGATTTCCTTTCATTTTCACAACCAGCCAAGGTTCCCACGGCGACATGTGGCTGGCGAACCGCTCGAAATTAAGAAAAAAAAAAAAAAAAAAAGACCGATTGCCCTTCAGGCGAAGTCCAGTTGGTTGATGAATGCAAAGACCTCTCGAGATGGCACCTCAGGGTACGACGTGAGTTCCCCAGGTTCTCACGAGAGAGAGAGAGAGAGAGAGAGAGAGAGAGAGAGAGAGAGAGAGAGAGAGAGAGAGAGAGTGTGTGTTTCAGCATCCGTTTCGACAACGAAACCTCAATCTCAAGAGAGACAGACAGACAGACTAATAGCCACTTCAACAATTTAATGAGAGAGAGAGAGAGTGTTTCAGCATCCAAAACCTCAATCTCAAGAGAGACAGACAGACAGATTTACTTCAACAATTTAATGGAGAGAGAGAGAGAGAGAGAGAGAGAGAGAGAGAGAGAGAGAGAGAGAGAGAGAGAGAGAGTTTCAGCATCCGTTTCGACAACGATACCTCAACCTCAAGAGAGAGAGAGAGAGAGAGAGAGAGAGAGAGAGAGAGAGACTTCAATAGCCACTTCAGCAATTAAATGGTGAGAGAGAGAGAGAGAGAGAGAGAGAGAGAGAGAGAGAGAGAGAGAGTTTCAGCATCCGTTTTGACAACGATACCTCAACCTCAAGAGAGAGAGAGAGAGAGAGAGAGAGAGAGAGAGGGGAGAGAGACTTTGAATAGCCACTTCAGCAATTAAATGGATCGAGAGAGACACAGAGTTTCAGGATCCGTTTCGATAAAACGGGCAGAGAGAGAGAGAGAGAGAGAGAGAGAGAGAGAGAGAGAGAGAGAGAGAGAGAGAGAGAGAGAGAGAGTGTGGTGTTAACTCTACAAAAACAAATGAGGACGGATTTTTTTGTTCTTTATTTATGCATCCCAAAAGAACCAATAAACTTTTATGTAAAAAAGTTTATTTTCGCACCAAGGCATCACAAACTGGACGTCCTTCATGTTTGTGCTTGTGTGATTCCGGCTTAACAAGAAGAGAAAGAAATTATATATATCAGTTGCCTAAAGCAAACTGTTGTGGCAAGAGCCTGGTTAGATTATATATTAATAACGGAAAGTCTGCGAAAAATCTGCAGAAAATATTTGGCAAAAAAAAAAAAAAAACTGCCATTCTTTAAATTCACACTTGTTATTTTTCGTGTATATGGATAATTATTTTTCGTGCATGTAGATAATCGTTTTATATACCGTTATCTATGCTGGCTTACAGGAATCATTAAGGACCCATTGATACACCACCAGAATGCTATAGTCTGTTGCAAGTTTTATTAACTCTTGGTATTCTTCATGGCTGGGGAGTGCATCCTACACTCGACGCTTTTTATTTGGGCTCGGTACGAGCTTGAGGACACAAGTTCCTATAGGAGACTTGTTCACTAGAAAGAAAAGATATTTGAATTTGGAACTGAAATCCTTCGGTATAAAGGTGTAATTGCAAGATAGCAATAGTCGTTTTAGGTGTTAACAGAATCTCTCTCTCTCTCTCTCTCTCTCTCTCTCTCTCTCTCTCTCTCTCTCTCTCTCTCTCTCTCTCTTCAGATCCATTTAATTGCTGAAGTGGCTACTGGAACTCTGTGTCTGTCTATCTATTTGTCTTCTGACTCTTGTGGTTTCATGAAACTCTCTCTCTCTCTCTCTCTCTCTCTCTCTCTCTCTCTCTCTCTCTCTCTCTCTCTCTCTCTCATATACACACTCGTGACTTTCAGAAAGAGTTCCAATTTGTTTTCCCAGAGTCCTTGAACTTTTCCAAGAGGTCAGTTCTTCAGGTAGTAGGAGGTTCCCCACAAAGAGTTTATACTGCTAGGTGACGTCCATTTGGGAATCTGTTTTCTTATAATTGAGTTATTTCGATTTACATAACGCTCCAGAACTTCAGGATAATTTTGTTGTGGTACTTTTGATTTGTGCCAAGATAGATCTTTTTCAAAGGGCATTTACAGTAATGCAACTATTCTTGATATAGTGAGATTTAATAATAATAATAATAATAATAATAATAATAATAATAATAATAATAATAATAAATAGATCTTTTTCAAACGGTATTTACAGTAATGCAGCTATTCTTGATTTAGTGAGATTTTAATAATAATAATAATAATAATAATAATAATAATAATAATAATAATAATAATAATAATAATAATAATTTATCTAAACCACGAACGAATTTCTCATGCCTATCGAAATAGGAAAAATATTTCGCCCAGGAAACGTAAAATGCAACGTCGAATAATATGAATTTTATCGACTTTTTTTTTTTTTTTTTAAATACCTTTCCGGTTGAACAAACTTTTCCATCAATGTCGAAATATTCACTTCCGATGATTTGTCCTTGTACGATGATGCGTGAACGGCCAAAATGTCGTTTTGTTTTTTCAAAAACATGAAGGATTGTTTTCTCTCTCTCTCTCTCTCTCTCTCTCTCTCTCTCTCTCTCTCTCTCTCTCTCTCTCTCTCTCTCTCTCTCTCGTGGAGTGACTAGTGACTGTACAAGCGTCCTTCATACGTGATAACATTCCAACTCTCCCACAAGCCATCGTCAGCTTTTGTTGAATATCGCCACCAGTCTTGGCTGCAGAGACTCTCGCCTCAGCCAATCTGCTGCCAGTCTCCTGTAGGCCAATCACCGCGCGGCGTTGCCAAAGGCGAGATCGCAAAACTGAGCAGCGTTCGTTGGCTTCGAGTTTTCTCGCGTTGAAGATCTGGGTTTTTGATTTTGATAAACATTGTAAACATTTCGTCCTTATAAAATGGGCATGGCACTTTAAATGGAAGTAATATTAAGATGTAATGTAGATACATTTGGCAAAAATGGCAAATGGAAGAAATTTTAAATAGATTCATTATAACAAAATTATATAACTACAGATTTGAAGAGATAAAATTAGGAAATGAATACGAGATACCATCTAAAAAAGGAATTCAAAATTATATATATGTATATATATATACACATATATGTATTGATGTATTTATATATGTATATATATGTACATATATACAGTATATATGTGTGCATATATGTATATATATATATATATATATATATATATATATATATATATATATATATATATATATATATATATATATATATATATATATATATGTGTGTGTGTGTGTGTGTGTGTGTGTGTGTGTGTAGAGATAGATATATAGATTGCTAAATTTAAATACAAGTCACATTGTACTACGCAAGAATTTCAGCGCAAATTTTAGAAATATATGAAGACGTCATTATAAGAGTGGTATTTCCAAAAATGCATTTTAGGATTGTAATTTATTGCTGGGAGAAATATCCATTTCAGCAAAAAGAGAAAAATGTTCACTCATAAGAAGCAATTTAAGCAATTACTTTTGTAGCTGTTTATACAATTTTTACATTTTTACACATATTGGAAATTAAATTGCTGTGGCGTGATTACTGTAATCATGCCGGAAATTAACAAATTCTTTTGAGATTGAAGGAAAGATTTGAAAAATACACATTATATATATATATATATATATATATATATATATATATATATATATATATATATATATATATATATATATATATATACATACATATGCATATATATGTCTTGTGTGTATTATGTGTGTACACAAATGAAGAAATGTACATATAAAATCTTATCTCTGTCTGTCTGGCTGTCTGTCTGTCTCTCTATATATATACATACATATATATATATATATATATATATATATATATATATATATATATATATATATATATATATATATATATATATTTATACATATATGTATATATATATATACTTTCATACTTTCGTTCATACAAGTCATGACAGTCTCTCTCTCTCTCTCTCTCTCTCTCTCTCTCTCTCTCTCTCTCTCTCTCTCTCTTCTTCTTCTTCTTCTTCTTCTTCTTCTTCTTCTTCTTCTTCTTCTTTCAGAACAACTGGAAGGTCACAGGCAGCTACGCTCCCGGACACTGAGACGTCGTTACGCACTGAGCGAATGTACGTCAGGTGACTTCCAAGAAAATGACATCCAGGTCGTGAAATGAGATCATTTCCATTTTGAAATTATTCAGCATTTTTTCTTTCGTTTTTTTACGGGATGCTGGATGATTCTGCATCAAAAGGGAGGTGAAAAAGAGGCGAAATAAGATGGACTTTTCTGCGGTTTACCTAAGGCCTTTGAACCCAAAGGTGTTGGGGACAAGCTTTGCTCTGGACAAACTTTGGTCTTCCAGGGGCTTGGAGACTTGAATAAACTTTTGGTCTTTCTTAGGTTTGGAGGTTTAGTGACAGTTGGAACAAACTTTGGTCTTCTAGAGGCTCAAAGATTCAGTGAGAGTTGGAACAAACTTTGGTCGTCTAGAGGTTCAAAGATTGAGTGACAGTTGGAACAAACTTTGGTCTTCTAGAGACTCTAAGATTGAGTGACAATTGGAACAAACTTTGGATGTCTAGAGGATCAAAGATTGAGTGACAGTTAGAACAAACTTTGGATTTCTAGAGGATCAAAGATTCAGTGACAGTTGGAACAAACTTTGGATTTCTAGAGGCTCTAAGATTCAGTGACAATTGGAACAAACTTTGGTCTTCTAGAGTCTCTAAGATTCAGTGACAGGGTAAAAAAAAAACTTTTGAACTTCTAGAGGCTCTAAGATTGAGTTATATCTTGAACAAAATTTGGACTTCTAGGGACCCGAAGATTCAGTGACAATTGATGTGAAATTTGATGTCCGACGGTCTCTAAGGATTAGTGGTCGTTGGTTGAAACGTCTTGAAAAGCATGGAAACTAGGGGATCCTAGGAATGAACTTTGCTCTTCCAAGAAATCTTGATACTAAGAGTAAATTTGAAAATAATAAACTATGCTCTTCCAAGGACTCTGGAAAGTGAGTGACACTTGAAAATTAACAATTCTTGCTCTTCTAAGGACTCTGGAGACTGATACACACTTGAAAATTATAAACTTTGCTTTTCCCAGGACTCGAGAGACTGAATAACACTGAGGACTGAATGACACTTGAAAATAATAAACTTTGCTCTTGCCTAGGACTCTGGAGACTGAATGACACTTGAAAATGATACACTTTTCTCTTTTAAGCACCTGGAGGCTAAACGCACACTTGAAAATGGTAAACTTTGCTCTTCCAAAGATTCTGGAAGTAAATGACACTAGAAATATCATGAACTTTGCGCTTCCATTTACTCTGGAGATTGAATGACACCGAAAATAATAAACTCTTCTCTTTCAAGGACTCTGGAGAGTAAATGACACTTAAAAGTAATAAACTTTGCTTTTCCAAGGACTCTGGCGACTGAATGACACTGAAAATAATAAACTTTGCTCTTCCAAGTATTCTAGAGCTAAATGAACTCTTGAAAATATAAACTTTCTTTTCCAAGGATTCTGGAGACTGAATGACACTTGAAAATAATAAACGTGGCTCATCTAAGTACTCAGAATTTTTGACGCATGGAATAAACTTTATTCTTTCAAAGGTTTGGAGACTCAGTGACTTGGAAATAAACTTTACCTTTCCATGGGCTCAGAGGTTTAGTAATATACAGAACAAAATTTGCCTTTCCAGGGGCTTAGAGGTTTTAGGACACCTGGAACAAACTCTGCTCTCCCAGAAGTGTGAAGAATTAGTGATTCCTTGTGAAAATTTTGCTCTTCCACGGAATCTCCCAGCGCTTGAAGGATTAAGAGAAGAATTTTGTAATCTAAAATTTGTTTTTGAAGTATTTTCTATCCATGATTATTTTCCTATGTTTTATATTTTAAGTAAATTTAGCTTTTATTGCTTGATCACCTCCTCTGTTTAATATAGATTATTTCAACGTAACATGCAACGCACAGTATATTTTATATATATATATATATATATATATATATATATATATATATATATATATATATATATATATATATATATATATATATGTATATGTATACATGGAAGGTTAAAATGCTTCCCCTCCTTTTTCTTTTGCAAAGGTTAGGTCCCCGCCCCGTCAGGTGTCAATTTCCGAAGGGACCTCCACGTAATGTTTTACTCATAGAATCACTTGCCTATGATCAGCGCATCTACAAGTCATTATCTTTGCAACATGTATGCAGAAACATTAAGGTTAGGTTTAACTGAATTACCATGAGCTGGTGTCGCATTAAAAGTATACCTCTTGCTGGAAATGAAACTTACCCTGATTAGAAAAACTGACAAGGATTTGGATTTCCATGCGAGCAATAATAAAGTCAGGTTGAGTCTGAAAGAGATGCGTGTATGAACGAGAGGGCGAAATAAAGGGCCATTTTGTGTATGGGTCCTCAATCTGGGGTCCATGGCCCCCATGACAAGAATTGATGGGGCCCTTAGCAGGCTGTTACAAATTATACATTCGTCACCTGAGTGAAATTATATAATTTCATCCCTCCCACTGATGTGTTATAATAAATGCAGAGGTTGACTGAACTTTTCCTAACTAAATTCAAATGTCCAGTGCGGCTAGTGACGGCTAGTCTTTCGTAGTGTAGTGATTTAATTGAAGGCATTAAGCATGCCACAGAAATCCATCAACTAAGATCATTATAACTGTCAAGTTCATAGTAAATGTAGTTCTTATAAAGTAATGGTTTTTTCATCAACATTTTATTTATTTATTTTATCCTCCTTTACCTCTGCTTTTTATTTAGGGGGTGTGTGTGTGTGTGTGTGGAATTTTGGAGAAAAACGAAAGGTTGGGAATTCATGAAAGAAGGAATGAAGGGGACAACGTTGAGAACCAGTGGAACTTTAAATTAGTCCCCGGAATCGCTGTATAAGAACTCAGAACTCCCATCTCTCTCTCTCTCCATTCCGTAAAACGTATGAGAAAATGCATCGCGAAAATGCATGAGAAAATCACACCCCGGCCCGTTGAACGACGTCCGGTAATTTATTGGGTCCGTTATATGTCGTTTATGTAGTCTCGGAAGAAAAACAAGTAAATAAGGGCAGAGAAACGATACCTAAATCTCTATCTCTCTCTCTCTCTCTGTATATACATATATATTTATATATTCACACACACATATATATACATATATATATAATCAACACACAATCACGTGTCGAACAGAATTAAATTTCTGACTCACATCAGGATCGAACCCAGGTCTTTCAATTGAAAGGCAAGGGCCTTGTATGGCCTAGTGGGCGGCGCCCTTGCCTTTCGACTGAAAGACCAGGGTGCGATCTTGATGTGAGTCAAAAATTATATATATATATATATATATATATATATATATATATATATATATATACATACATACATACATACATACATACATATACAGTATATATATATATATATATATATATATATATATATATATATATATATATATATATATATATATATATGTGTGTGTGTGTGTGTGTGTGTGCTGAAAGAGAATGCAATCTTGCATCAATGAAGGGTGTATTCTGGAGATCTGTTAAGTGTGGAAGATAGTAAAGAGGCTGATCTTATTGTTGCAAAAAAGGAAATGTTTAGTTTAAATCCCAAAATTCTTGTGGAAGGGATTGTTGAGGACATAGGAGGCTAACATGGGGTCAAAGAGTGGGAAGAAACCAGGAGTTGATATAAATACAAGTGAACTGACTCATTATTTTGGTGGAATTGTAACTGATAGGCTGACCATGGTGTGTAAGGTATATCTGGATGAGAGAAAGGTTCCAAAGGAATGGGTGGGAGGAATCATCGTTTCTTTAGTGCATGGGGCAGAGTGATAGAGGTGACTGAGAAATGAAATGAAGAAGTTAGACACGTAAAGGGAATTTGATAGGAGAAGAGCAGTGGAGTTTTTAGACAGTGAAGATGGTGTCTGAATTTGGTCTTAGACAATGAAGAGGATGTCTACATGTGGTTTTAGACTATGAAGAGGGTGTCTGAATGTGGTTTTAGACAATGAAGAGGGTGTCTGAATGTGGTTTTAGACAATGAAGATGGTGTCTACATGTGGTTTTGGACTATTAAGAGGGAGTCTGCATATGATTTTAGACAATGAAGAGGATGTCTGTATGTGGTTTAAGACAATGAAGCGTGTCTAAATATGATTTTAGACAATGAAGAGGGTGTCTGAAATGTGGTTTTAGACAATGAAGAGGATGTCTGTATGTGGTTTTAGACAATGAAGTTGGAGTCTATATGTAGTTTTAGACAGTGAGGAGGGTGTCTGTACGTAGTTATATACAATGTGTTTCTAGACAATGAAGAGGGTGTCTAAATGTAGTTCTAGAAAATGAGGAGGGTGTCTGAATGTGATCTTAGCCAATGAAGAATATGCCTAAATGTCTTTAGACAATGAAGAGGGTTTCTAAACGTGGTTCTAGCCAATGAAGAGGGGTGTCACGGAAGTCTATCTCGCAGAGACGTTGGGGCAGGTGCCCCAGAAGATCGGGCCCCGGGGCTTTGATATAACGGCATCTCGGTTTAAGCCGTCACATGAAACAAAGAACCCATTTGTTTGCCTTTTTTTATTTGTTTAGCCTTGATGGGTTCTACTCGTCAACGTTTCACTGTATCGCTCACTTGTTAGTTTTTTTTTTCATGTTTTTCTTTTTTGCATATTTCTGTCATTTTTCAAATAATTGTTCTGATATTCCTTGGCGTTATTGGTTTGTTACTTGTGAGGAGTAATAATAATAATAATAATAATAATAATAATAATAATAATAATAATTATAATGAAAGATAGCATCAACTCATGGTACCTTTAAGGAAGAAAGAGTATTTAAAGTTACATCATCGCATGGGTTAATAATAATAATAATAATAATAATAATAATAATAATAATAATAGTGAAAGTTAGCATTAACTCATCATATCTTTAAGGAAGCGAATTTAAAGTTACATCATCGCATGGGTTAATAATAATAATAATAATAATAATAATAATAATAATAATAATAATAATAATAATAATAATAATAATAAAAGCTTTCGAACCGTTCCTATGAATGACTTCCTGTTGGAAAACAAATGAAAATAATTGTCGTTATTGACAATAATAATAATAATAATAATAATAATAATAATAATAATAATAATGCTTTCGCACCGTTCGCATGAATGATTTCCTGTTGGATGACAAATGAAAATAATTGTGGTTATTGACAATCTTAGGGTCACCAACGGCTCAAAGAAAAAGAATCCTTCCAACCATTCCTTCTGCAATCACAGAAGCAGGGCTGTGCTGGGATGCCCTACGTAGCTTCTAGCAGGCCTGAGGGAGCACAGACTCCTGGTGTCAACAGAGAACCGTTAGTAACATGTCTGATAGCCGTCATTAGCCACGGCTGTTTCTTCAATTTTAAGAGAGGTTTCCTATACAGTGCCTCTGGTGGTCATTGTGGGGATTATATAGACAGAGTGTTTGGATGTAGCTTTGCGGTTATCTAAATGTAGTAGCCTGTTGGAGACCGGTAAAACACGCCATAAACACGTTTACAACTTATCACATGCACATCACAAACTGGTTAAAAACATGTCAACGGCTTATTGGTAGCCCTATCACGTGCTTCATACAGCAAGAAGCATATCCAAAATTTGCCTGGGATTCTACGTGTTTGTGACGCGTATGCAGTAAGTTTCCGACGTGGGTTTTTGACCAAAAGAATATAAAGAACGACGGCAACGGATGCCCCATTCTCAGATGCAGTAGCATTGGCCCAAGAATAGTCGGATAAGTTAAAATGGGGGAAAATTAGCTTATTGGGAGACAATAGCAAAGAGATACGCCATTTTCTCGAATGCAGAAGCCCACTGAATAGAAGAAGAAGAAGAAGAAGAAGAAGGAGAAGAAGAAGAAGAAGAAGAAGGAGGAGGAGGAGGAGGAGGAGGAGGAGGAGGAGGAGGAGGAGGAGGAGGAGGAGGAGGAGGAGGAGGAGGAGGAGGAGGAGGAGGAGAATCGAATAAATTAAAATGGTTTACGATCTCCAGAGGAAAATTAGCTTACAGGGAGACAAGAGCAATGAGATACGCCATTTTCTCGAATGTAGAAACCCACTGAATAGAAGGAGGAGGAGGAGGAGGAGGAGGAGGAGGAGGAGGAGGAGGAGGAGGAGGAGGAGGAGTTCAAATGGTTTATGATCTCCAGAGGAAAATTGGCTTATTGGGAGATAAGAGCAAAGAGATACGCCATTTTCTCGAATGCAAAAACCCACTGAATAAAGAGAGTGAGTCTGAGAAGAAGAAGAAGAAGAAGAAGAAGAAGAAGAAGGAGGAGGAGGAGTGGAGGGAGGAGGAGGAGGAGAGACAGCAAGAGATTGACAAGAAGTGAGCAATGAAACGCCATCTTGCGTCTGGCAGAGCTGGGGGGTCGCGACCCGTGTGGGAACGGTGAGTTCAGCCATATTGAGAACCGTTGCACTCACCCCCCCCCCCTCTGCACCCTACAACACCTGCCCTCCTGTGCTTACTCAAGGAGCTCACTGTTATCCTACAAGTGTTATTTACTGTACTTGTTGTGGAGCACTTGTTCTCCAAGAGTTATCTTGTGGCACTTTGTCTGAAAGTGCTGTCGATAGATGGTGGTAATGAGAGGCCTGGTGTAGACCTCAGAACTTTGTCCAACTAACAGGTGTTTTAGAGCAGGTGTTTCGTGAAGCTCTTAAACTGCTGTTTTCATAACACTGAATCTACACACACACACACACACATATGTGTGTATCTCTCTCTCTCTCTCTCTCTCTCTCTCTCTCTCTCTCTCTCTCTCTCTCTCTCTCTATATATATATATATATATATATATATATATATATATATATATATATATATATATATATATATATATATATATAGAGAGAGAGAGAGAGAGAGAGAGAGAGAGAGAGAGAGAGAGAAAGAGAGAGAGAGAGAGAGAGAGAGAAGAGATTCAAATAGAGAGTAAGAGTTCTTGACCCCGAGCCAAACAAACAGTGATTAATAACATATATACTTTTTCTCTTTCTTTTGTAATTTTCATTGTTATCCTTAACAAACTTTTCTTTCCCATTGTACCTCTGTTGACATAAGCAATGAATCAAGCAGTTGGTGATCAGTCGACTGTAGTAGGTTTAGAGAGAGAAAGAGAGAGAGAGAGAGAAGGCTGAACCCTCTGTCAAACTGCATACCATCAGATCATCATTGCAAACAGAGTTCCTCGATGAGGTAATTCTTCCCCCCCCACCCTCACCCAACCCCCTCGAGGCTCAGCCATTATTTTCTGCCTTGTTGAACGCAACTGATTTGTTACTTTGTTTGTTTGTTTGTCCGTTGATTATCCTGAATGTCTTGAGAGTGTTTGTTCCGTCAGACTTTCTTGGCCACAAACAATGATTGCCTCCAGTGGTATAGCGAACGCCCTAGGATAAAGACCTCCCCCTTATATCAGCCCCTCTCCCCCTCCCCCGCCTCTCTCTCTTCACCCATAAATAAAGACCACAAAAAACAATAGCAAAAGACAAGAATGAGCGAAATGAAAGACCGAGAAAGATATAAAGAACGAGAGATAATTGAGAAAGACATCTCTTCAGGAAATGCTAGGAAGGTCGTTGAATCTCACTGGGTTCCAGTAATGTGTCGGAGGTTCATTTTCCCTGCAAGCCAGATACCTTGCACGGATTCCGTAGGTCTTCTGAAATGACCGATTTTATTTATTTTGCTTTTTCGTTTGAACGAATTGTTTCTAAATGGTTTTGGCGTATTGTCGGTGTCGTGGTAATTATCTGATATATATGTGATACTGAGAATTGTTTCTATAATATTTAGCATATAAAGTGCCTTCATGTTATTTAAGTATTGATTTAAATGTTGTAGGTATTGTTGCAATATATTTGTTAAGAAAAGATTAAAATGTTTTTTTAAACTGTTATAGGCCGTATTAGTATGAAATCGATTTTTTTTTATCTTTTTACAATGTGAATTTTTATAGAATAATTTTATGTCTTCTCAACACAAACCATGCAAAAGTATTTAGGAATTTGTAATTTTAAGATGGAATGATTAGACAGAGTGACTCATATTCCAAGGTGAATTCTTTTGATGGATTGTGGTATATATGTACATACATATATATACAAATATATATTTTATATATATATATGCATATAAGACTTCAGTACAATAAAATCTCAGTTTTAAGATTGTTGGACAAACCTCACTGGGAGACCAATAACCTTATTTATTAATTATTCTTATTCATTCTTATTGATTTGAGACAATAATTTCTCTTCATTTTTTCAGGTAAGTGATACATACATCCAGATGAATGGGCAGTCCAGAGGGTTACAGATAAGTCTGACAAAAATTGAATTTGTTCACTTGTATACACACACATATATATATAAATTTATATATATACACAGTATATATATATATATATATATATATATATATATACTGTATAGCATATATATATATATATATATATATATATATATATATATATATATATATATATATATATATATATATATATATATATATATATATATATATATATATATGTGTATGTATATATATATATATGCAGCAGATTTGTTTAGTTATCTTACTACCAGATTCATAATTTATTGATCAGGTAAATGGGGGAACGTGTTAATCTATCTATCTATCTATTTAACTCTATTTAGATAAAAGATTATCTATTATAATATCTGTATTATATATACAAATATATATATATATATATACATATACATATATATATATATATATGGATATAAGAATCTGAATACATTTAAGAAAAGTTTTCCATTTCACAAGACTGAGAATTAACAAGCGACGTCATTCTAACGCATTATTCGTTCTCTGAGAATTAAAGTGAGAATCATATTCTTTCCTGGGACGGAGAGCGTTTTGGGTGCTTGGAAAGCCACAACTGAAGAGTAAGCGATTCAGCTCACCAGCCTTTAACGGTATCTGGGGAATCTGGAAGCGTGTGGTTATTATTAGTAGTAGTAGTAGCAGTAGCAGTAGTAGTAGCAGTAGTAGTGGTAGTATTAGTAGTAGTATTATCAGAACTCCACACTCAGTGTAGGAATTGATTCCAATTGCCTTTGTAACGCTTCTTCGTTTCCGTGAATAATTTAGGTAAAACCTCTCATATCACATGTGGCGCTTGTGAACTTCCGTCTTCCCACTTTAGTCCTGTTGCTCTGTCAATCCCGAAGTTCTTCCTAGGAAGTCTGTTTATTTAAACCATTTTAATGATAAATAAATAGGCTTCCTAGACAGCAGAACTTCGAAACTGAGAGCGCAGCAGGACCAAAATGGGAAAACGAAAATTCAGAAGCGCCACATGTGATATTAGAGGGTTAATCTGTTTCCTACAATAGCTAAACTTTATGTCTTGATAGCTCAATTGTTATGGATATGATTAGAAAATTTATCTGTTCCCAAAATAGCTAATTGTTTTGGATATTTTAGGATTTGAAAACACTCAAATTGCCTAAACCTTTCGGGGAGTTTCTATATCATTTTCTTCAGGCTTAACATAACATCATGCGCCTCTAAACGGACAAATATCACGCCTACCTTTGATCGTTTACGCATCAGTGATCCGCAGTAACAGTATTTGGCTTCATTTTCCAACTTCGTTTCTGTGTTTTTATTTTCTCCAACGTGTCTTATCGGCAACGACGTACCTGAGCGGAAAGTGTCCGTTTGTCCGTCTCTTCATAAGCCTAAGGGTGAACGACACCCAAAGATTGGGGAGTAGAAAGGTGGGTGGGTGGGTGGGTGGGGGGGATGAGGGGAGGGATGAGGGGCATAAAGGGGAGGGCGACATGAGGATAGGAGGGTGCTCCCAAAGAACGCCTTTCAACCGCCTTGCGGATGGACTATGTTGATGTTGATCCATTGGCGCTTCCTGTTGGAGAGGGTCGTCGTGAACGCAGCGTTTTCGGCGCCGATGGCAGGGGGGAGGGGATCGGTTTGGGGGTGATTTTTGCTCCCCTTATCGCCGGCACTTTTTGCTGTCAAGTCCCTTCTTTTATCATAGACGCTCCCCAAAGGATCATTGGCATCATTTGCTGAATTCCGGAGGTTTTTTCAAATTCATTTTCACGGACGTCGTCGTAGACTTTGGTACCAGCTGGCGATAATAGCAGGTTTCTTTGTTTGCTGAAAAGAATTACTCATTTATTTCCATTATATATTATCCTAATATATATTAGGATTTCATCATTCGTATGCTTTATCCACTAGCAGATCCAAGGGGGAGGGGACCAGGGCACGTGGCTCCCCATGATAAATAATGACAAAATAATATATAATATTCAAGATTTAGATAACATAAATGAGAAATATCAAAATGGGAAAAAATAAAAGTTCAATTACAGAAATATAACATATATATATATATATATTATATGTATTTATATATATGTGTATGTATGTATAAAATGAAAATTGGTGCCCCCATGAAATTTTTTGGATCCGCTAGTGGCATTATCATTCTTGACTCGAATAATTGCGTATATTTCAGTCCAGCACTTTCCTAAGTGATAAATAGCTCATATATGAGAGAACATAAGAGGACAAAATAACCAGTTACTGTACATTTTAAATAAGTACTTAAAGTATCATAAACATCCAGAGATCGATAAACTCTTGTCGAGATTGACATCGAAACGAACAAGGCAGGTTGACGAAGTGCTTCAAAGGAGCAGGACTTTTTTTACTTAGTTTTCTGTAAAAGGAAACTGTTGTGCCGGCTTTGTCTGTCCGTCCGCGCTTTATTCTGTCCGCACTTTATCTGTCCACACTTTTCTGTCCGCCCTCAGATCTTAAAAACTACCGAGGCTAGAGGGCTGCAAAGTGGTATGTTGATCATCCACCCTCCAGTCATCAAACATACCAAATTGCAGCCCTCTAGCCCCAGTAGTTTTTAGGATAGGCCACCATCGGCCTGTTGTTAAAGTTTCATGGGCGGCGGCTCATACAGCATTATACCGAGACCACCGAAAGATAGATCTATTTTCGGTGGCTTTAATTTTACGCTGTAGCAGCTGTACAGAAAACTCGATTGCGCCGAAGAAACATCGGCGCATTTTTTACTTGTTTTATTAAGTTCTCAAGTGTCAGCTTCTATGAAGAGTCATTTATTTATATAAATAATTCTGCAGTTCAGGAAGAAGCGCATACTGTACGTGTTTAAAACTTCTGCGTCCTTTTCAGTCCTTTGAACAAGTTCTCTGAAATTCAAAGAGCGAAAGTCTGTCACTTTTTAAATATCAGAATGTTGATTGATCTTATATTGCATTTCTCTTACTAGTTTTTTAATCCCTACGTATGAAAAATGTGTATATTCATTAACCAAGTTCAGTTTTGTATGCATAGGATATGCATCTGACGTATACGTGAAGGCATTAGTTTATACTTTGTTATTTTTCATTAGGAAATGTTAAACACCTCAATTCAGGCTTCTGTACTTTGATATCGCAAGTATAAGGTATGTATGCATACCTGTATGCATGCTCCAATAGACAGTTACATTGGGGAAGCACCTGTCAAACGCAGCTGTCAAAATCAGCTGTTTCCTGAGTCAGCCGTTCCTCCTCTGCTTTTATTGCTCCAGGAAACGATGACTAGGGATCTTTTGCCTTTGCTGAGCTGTGCTTAGCTAAGAAAATAGTCCCTCCTAAGATATGATTTCTCTCTCTCTCTCTCTCTCTCTCTCTCTCTCTCTCAATCGACACTTAAACCTTTCGAACATCAGCGGGGCAATGCCTTAGGCAAGAGCCCTCATCCCATCAGTTCTAATTTGAAAAATGAATGGACAATGCCATCTTGACCCCCCCCCAAAGGAAAAAGGTATATATATAATCCGCATAGCGACCTTTCATTCCGGGTACTTGTGCGCAGACGCGTGCGCTTGCGCATGTGAGAACAAGTGAGAGTGATTAAGCAGTGCAAAAAAAAAAAAAAAAAAATCTTTTCCCCACAAACCCGACTCACCTGACCGGAAGGTTCTCACGGTAGAAGTCTCGGACAAAGTCGATAGCAGTCTCGAACCTCATTCATGGCCAATTGAATTCTCTGGAGAGTATTCGTTGGTTTTATTATGAATGATATTCGAATTTTTTTTTTTTTCGGTTCTGGTTAGTTTGAAAAACCCGTTAGGCAGAGGTCATTCTTGGAGTTTTTGTCATCAGTGTCTCAGTTTTGTTCATTTTTCATAATATTGGGATTCTGTTTTGTGGAGCCAAGCTAATACTTTTTTTGTGAAGCAGAGGACACACAAAGCAGGTGATCAGAGACTTGGAGATGCTTTGACAAACGATAAATGATGGAGGTGAAGGAAGACTTTATAGAGCTGTTGGTGATAAAGACTCTGGCAAATGATGACGGTGAAGAAAGACTCTAGGGTCGTTGGGGAGAAGTGATTTTACAAATGCCTGAGGTGAGGCTAAGGTAAACAAAGATTTCGGTGATAGGACTTTGACAAATGACTGAGGGGATTTTGACAAATGATCGGGGGGACTTTGGCAAATGAATGTGAAGGAGAGCTCAATAGAGTTTTTGGAGGTTCTAAGACTTTGATACAAATTATGGACTCGGTTCTAATTTTGCCTTGTTTAACATTTGTGGATATGAATTCTTTCCTGTGGGAAAGTGCCTCTGTTTTCCCAGGTTCACGCTACGCTAGCACTAAATATGGAGCTAAATTTAAAGGCATTTTATCTGTGCGCAAAGAATCATACAATGTGAAGTTTCTTAGAACTCCTTAGCTAATCGTTGGAACTCTTGGGGGATCGTCTTGAAACTTCCTTTGGAACTTCTTGTAACTTCTCTTAGAGCTTTTTGGATTGTTTTAAAACTTCCTTTGGTATTTCTTGAAACTTCCCTTGAAGCTCTTGGGATCGTCTTGAAGCTTCCTTTGGAACTTCTTAAAGATTTCCTTGGAGCTCTTGGGAGCATCTTGAAACTTCCTTCGGAACTTCTTGAAAATTTGCTTGGAGCTCTTGGGAGGTTCTTGAAACTTCCTTTGGAACTTTTTGAAACTTCCCTTGGAGCTCCTTTGGAGCTCTTTGGAGAGTCTTGAAACTTCCCATGGAGCTCTTGGGATCGTCTGGAAACTTCTTTTGGAACTTTTTGAAAATTCCTTTGGAGCTCTTGGGACCGTCTGGAAACTTCTTTTGGAACTTTTTGAAAATTCCCTTGGAGCTCTTGGGAAACTTGCCATGGAGCCCATGGAATCGTATTGAAATTTCCCTTGGAACTTCATGAAACTTCTGGAGCTCTTGGGAGTTTCGTACCTCATTGGTTCTTCTTTAGGACTCCCTTGCAGATTTTTTGGGGCCAATTTGGAGGAGCTCTCTCTCTCTCTCTCTCTCTCTCTCTCTCTCTCTCTCTCTCTCTCTCTCTCTCTCTCTCTCTCTCTCTCCCCAGCGCGCCGGAAATATCTCGCCGCTAACATAATTACACCCACACCCAACCAACAGCACCCGAAGACGCCTCCCTCTATGGCTGGTCTGTCAGTCTCGGCTCCACGGATCCCGATTGTCTCCAGCAGAGCCGGAGTATTCCCTGGCGTCCAATGAGACCTCCATTGGGGTAAACGGTGGAGTAATTAACTAATTACCATCTCCCGTGTTGTATGGCACTGGAAGTTTTAACGGGACATTCTGACATAAATATCTTACTCAATGGAGCTTTCATTCAGGGAATCTTGCGGAATATTGGGCGGCAGTGTTTTAGAGATAATTTAGGGATAATTTCACGTCTCTTTGTCACCGACGCAATTACATACCGTGACCTGAACTGTTTATTCATTGTTCTGTACTTCTATGGGAGCATTACGCCGGGGCTATGTCGGATATGTTTTATCTAACAGCTCTCTCTCTCTCTCTCTCCAATCTTTTTCTTTATTAGGCGATGAACGACTCTCTCTCTCTCTCTCTCTCTCTCTCTCTCTCTCTCTCTCTCTCTCATTATTCAATGTGTCGTCCTCCTCGACCCTGGACTAGAGAGGACACTGTGTTGCCAGTCCCGTGGGCCTTTGAATTTGAAGGAAATTTATTATTGTAAACGTAAGAGCGAGTTACTGGTCTAATATTTTTGCCAACAAATATTATTATTATTATTATTATTATTATTATTATTATTATTATTATTATTATTATTATTATTTTGCCTTCTGGTTCCCCAGCTAGTCTTTAGAGATGAAGTTGCTAGCCCCACGCTCTTTTTCTTGCTGGGTAGACTGGGAATGAACCACGTACCTAGCAAGAATGAGCCGTGAGCTTCCCCAGACAGCCATGCATTGGAACAGTATCATTAAAAACAGCGTCCCCGACTAGGGATTAAGATGAGAAGAAAAAGATTACAGAACTTGAGGATTTTATGAACAGCAGGATTATTATTATACTATTATTATTATTGGTGAAGAAATCCACAATGGTGAAGGTGTAAATATATAGTATAAAAATATGCAAAACGAGAGCTTTCAAGAACCTACTCGATTCTCTTTCTCAATCTGAGATTGATAAGAGGAATCGCGCAAGGTCTTCAAAGGTCTCGTTTTGTATATATTTTTAAGATATACTCACTCCCACACCATTGTGGATTTTTTCTCCATCCTAATGACTCATGTGATTATTATTATTATTATTATTATTATTATTATTATTATTATTATTATTATTATTATTATTATTATTATTCAGAAGATGAACCCTGTTCACATGGACAAGCCCACAGGGGCCATTAACTTAAAATTCAAGCTTCCAAAGACTATGGCGTTCATTAGAAAAAATTAACAGAAGGTAATGGGAAACACAGAAAGCAGAGATCGAGTATTAGAAAAGAGAAAATATCAATTAATAAATTCCATAAATAAATACTTAAAAATATAAATAAATTATTAAAATACAAGATGAATTGTTCTAGCGTGTTAATGCAATGCATCTTCGCTTGAACTGCTGAGGTTCCAACTCACAACATACTCTGGAAGTAAATATAAGACTTTTATACATGACGCCTCGAAGAAGGAATTCTTTTACAAGTGATTCGGTTTGGTTTCTCTGATACCTGGAACTGAAATGACACGAAAACCTGTTATCTTTTTTGCACGGTTTAGAGTAAGACTCAACCGAAGACTGCGAGCCTCCTTCGTTCAGGTACAGTTATGCAGTTTCCTGATTGAGCAAAACATTGTCATGTATGTCAGGAGGATTGTTGTCATGTTTCTGAGGAGAAACGTTGTCAAGTTTCTTAAGAGAACGTTGTCACGTGTCATAGGAGGGAACATTGTCACGTTTCTCAGGAAAAACATTGTCATGTTTCGTAGGAGGGAACATTGTCACGTTTCTCAGGAAAAACCGTGTCATGTATCGCAGGAGAAGCATTGTTATGTTTCTCAGAAAAAACGATGTCATGTTTCTCAGGGAATCCACCCCGAATTTTCCATGCTTCTTCTTCTTCTTCTTCTTCTTCTTCTTCTTCTTCGAGAGAGAGAGAGAGAGAGAGAGAGAGAGAGAGAGAGAGAGAGAGAGAGAGAGAGAGAGAACTATTTACGTAACGAAGCGACGACTTCAGTACAGTTAACCCAATCGCAGACGACCATGCTGAGAGCATTCTGGGGGCATTCTGGTCGCCCAAGGGTCGTCGCAGGACGCAGGGTCGACTCTCCTTGTCCACATGAAGAGCTCTCGTTCCGGGCGACCCCGACCAGTGTATCAAGGGAGGAACCTGGGAGCCATTTTTATTCAATGTTTATTTTTCATCTCGGAGATTTTTATTACGTAGGTCTTACTTATTTCCTTTTCTCCTTCTTCCGTGCTTTATATATATATATATATATATATATATATATATATATATATATATATATATATATATATATATATATATATATATATATATATAAAACAGCTCAGTGGATCTAACCTCACCTCACGCAGTGAGAGTCCAGAGATTAATCCCACGGATGGGAAAAGACTTGGCCCCTTCCTGAAAAATACATCGCTCCTCCATGGGTTTAAACATTGTATGAGGTACATAACAGTTAGTTGACTGTAGTGGGTTGCAGCCAGGGTGAAAAAGGACATTGGTTAGTAACCCTGTCTCAGAAGAATTGTTGAGAGCTAGAATATATATATATATATATATATATATATATATATATATATATATATATATATATATATATATATATATATATATATATATATATATATATATACACACACATACATACACACATACACAAACGCCAAACAAATGAGACCCAAGAGCACCTGAAGAACAAACAGAAGCAAAGAAAGACAAACGAACCGGAAAGAAATTCAAACAAGCCGGCAAAAGCCGAGCAAAGCATTACAAAAGGAACGGGCAAACAGATCCTGGAAGACGAATGGACTCAACCATCACCTTCGGACGAGAACAAATAAAGAACGATTATTTTTTTAACACTGCAATATGGAGCTGTTGTTTTCTTCCATTTGATGAAGTGGGTGCTGGCCTCTTGGAATCTTCCAGAGTCTTGGAGGAGGAGGAGGAGGAGGAGGAGGAGGAGGAGGAGGAGGAGGAGGAGGAGGAGGAGGAGGAGGAGGAGGAGGAGGAGGAGGAGGTGGTGGTTCAAAGGCCTCAACCGCAGCTGGAAACGTTCGTATGACTGAGGTTTCCATGTGGTTCGGGTCATAGGCATTGTAAGTCTCCAAAACTCCCCTTTCTCTCTCTCTCTCTCTTCTCGATCGCTGCCCTGTCTTTTAAGCCTCTGGGATTAAGAGAAGAACTTAGTAGAAAGTGATGAGATTTTTCCTTCTCTTACTGATCTTTCCCCTTCGAATCTCGAAGATGAAGTTCTTCAAAGAGGTTGATGAATTGAAGATTTTGTCAGAAAGGGACAGGGTGAAATTTTGCAGAGAAAGTGATAGGTTGAAGCTTTTGGTATAAAGTGATAAACTGAAAATCTTGGTTAAAAGTAATAGGCTGAAGCTTTTGAAAGAAACAAATAGGCAGAAGCTCTTAAGTAGAAAGTGAAAGGCTGAAGATCTTGGTAGACACTGGAAAGGCTGGAGGCTTCAATAGAAAGTGATAGACGTTTTATGCAGAAAGCAATAGCCTAAAGCTTTCAGTAGAGAGTGAAAGGCTGAATATCTTATTAGCGAGTAAAGGGTTGATATTCTGGCTGAAGGTGACAGACTTAAGCTCTTGGTATTTCCTGAATCAGCAAACTTAATGTTCGGTAACTTTGTTATAAAAGAGAAATACATTGCTTGAATGCATTTATGACGTAGTTTTAGCCATATAAGTAAATGTTATAGATAATCAGTTCCCTGGAATTCAGATTACAGAAATTAGTCAAAACAAGACGGAAAATATGAGGGATGTTAGAATTTATGAAGTCTTGAGGCCCATGTCATCTACATAAGTGAAAATCCAGGCCTTGTAGTATCTGTAGCCCATAATAAATCTCAAGCCACTTTGCGTCTAGAGACCAAGTAATTTCAAGTTTTGCAAAACCTACAAACCATTAATTCTCAAGTTTTATAACGTCTAAAAGCGATGAACTCTCGAGTCTTTCAGAAACAATAGTAAATTTAATTCGAAGTATTTTGGTGAGTAAATGCCAATAATTTCCCGAAGTTATAGAATGTCTGGAACAAGCTATATTGGGACAACTATATAAATCCAGAAATCTCAGTTTCTATAACATTCAAAGACATAGAAGCTATAGATACACATCCAAAGGCTTCAAGAATCCAAAGACCATAATATAGACCAAGGGATCCCATAATCTATAAATGCCAGATATCACAAATTTTGAAGAAATCCCAAGATCTTTATCATTTATCGACCTCAAACTTCCAAGTGCTATGAGGCTGTAGAACTTGAAAAAATCCAGTTGAACCACAATCGCTCGTGGGCCATCCAAGAGCTCCGGAGACCCAGGCAGCCTTTGGCTCTGGAGGCGGGAGGAGGGGAAGGCGACGTGGGCTTCAGGAGTACCTCTAGGGCACAGTCCCACAGGGTTCATTACTCTTGGAAAAGACCCACGCCATAAAGCCTTTGACCGCTGTGCCACCAGCTTCCGTGTATGTCCTGCCCTTAGGCTGTTGATCACGTGCCCTTAAAAAATCTCTTCTCTCTCTCTCTCTCTCTCTCTCTCTCTCTCTCTGGCAGCTGATGCCCTAAAGACTCAGCATAGCTGGAGATATTATTATTATTATTATTATTATTATTATTATTATTATTATTATTATTATTATTATTATTATTATCCAACACATAACCACTCGGCATTTACTTAGGTAAACCTTAATAACTCCAAAACTCTCTCTCTCTCTCTCTCTCTCTCTCTCTCTCTCTCTCTCTCTCTCTCTCTCTGGCAGCTGATGCCCTAAAGACTCAACATAGGTGGAACTATTATTATTATTATTATTATTATTATTATTATTATTATTATTATTATTATTATTATTCTCTCTCTCTCTCTCTCTCTCTCTCTCTCTCTCTCTCTCTCTCTCTCTGGCAGCTGATGCCCTAAAGACTCAACATAGGTGGAATTATTATTATTATTATTATTATTATTGTCCAACACATAACCACTGGCATTTACTTAGGTCTCTCTCTCTCTCTCTCTCTCTCTCTCTCTCTCTCTCTCTCTCTCTCTCTCTCTCTCTGGTAGCTGATGCCCTAAAGACTCAACATAGCTGGAATTATTATTATTATTATTATTATTATTATTATTATTATTATTAGCTGATTATCATAGCAATTATTACATAACCAACACATAACCACTCAGCATTTACTTAAGTAAACCTTAAGAGCTCCAAAACCTAAGTCATCCTACCTGAAGGTTTCTGTTCCCACTGGAAAATGTAGAAAAGAAAGAGAACCCCTTCTGTTTTTCATTGGCGCCCACTGTAACGCAGCGCCGTGTAACGAGCTGTAACAACAGGTGTGGTGGATGGTTGGCTTTCATTGTTAGTTATTATTTTCATTTTTAGAATATTCCTGGAGCGCTGGAACCGGTATTCCCATCTCCTTGTTTTGCCCAGGCCCGAATGAGAACAGAAAGAGGAAACAGGGGGATTATTAGACAGGGAAAACAGAATCATAAAGTAAATTCCAAAACGTGCAATACGGATTACCCAAGGTCTTATGGTGATGCTGTGTTATCTCTAGAAACTTTTAAATTATTATTATTATTATTATTATTATTATTATTATTATTATTATTATTATTATTATTATTAAGAAGCGGTGTAACCAGACCGTTCGTCGAACATCAAGACTTTTAGCTGCTGGAATAACCCAGAGTTCAAGAAATTGAACAGCTCCCAGGGGCAACTCTCCCCCCCCCCTCTCCATTACAGTGGAGAGAAGTTTAACAACAGTTGTTACACAGTAATTGTGACGAAGATATTGAAAATAAACCCAACTGCTGAGTTGAATTCCCTCCGTTTATTTTTAAGCTTTCTTACTTTATTATTGTAGCTGCTAATTCCTTGTTTCATAGTGAGGAAGTATACATGTATGATTTATACACATACTTGTATAATGTATAAAGCATAATAGGCATTGATGCATACATAGGCATAGTGTACCACGGAGGACCCAAATGCAACTTAGCCAAGCGCAACTGGAGTTTGTGCCTGTCTGACCACGATCTCCCTCTGACGTCACGATCTGATTAATGAGGCAAGTTGACTTGCTGAAGCCCAAATCAATTCGGGTCAGCAATCTATTTTCCCACAGACATCTTTCCCCATCTTACTCTTCTTCTTCTTCTTCTTGAGAAGCACATCTCCTTTGTCGGAGTGGACCATCTGTCTGAAGCGTGCCTTCATTATTTAACCCACGTGTTTACAGAGAACTGCAGGCCCATTACCACAACAGATCGCCAGTCACTAAATATAGGTTATGGAAGAGGCTGTTTATCAGTGGGGCGATCTGTCACGAGGCTATCTATCTGTTATAGGGCAGTCTGGTCCATCATAACCATCTTGAGGTTGGGGTTTCGAGGGCGTGAGCATTGTGTGGTCTAATTCTGGAGCTTTTGGGGACTGGAGGTCGGAACGCTGCATTGGGGGGAGCAAGTTGGGAGGTTGTCTTCCAAAGGAGTCTGAGAATAAGGTGGGAAACAGGAGAGTTTCTCAAAGACTGGACTTGCCGTTGGATGTCGGCGAATACTCTATTCTGAGAAATGGAGAACTGTCATACTGTATTCTAAAGATTCTAAAGACTCTTCTCTTTGGTGAAAAGTGGCTGCTAACCTCTTCAAGCACCGAGAAACAGAGAGAGAGAGAGAGAGAGAGAGAGAGAGAGAGAGAGAGAGAGAGAGAGAGAGAGAGAGAGAGATTATTTCTCTTTCTTCCAGCAATGAGAACTTTGAAGAATTACGTGAAATCCTTCGTGGCAGCGGAAGAGAGCAAATGAATTTCTCCCTTCCCATTAGAAAAATTGAATCCCACGTGCAGAGAGAGAGAGAGAGAGAGAGAGAGAGAGAGAGAGAGAGAGAGAGAGAGAGAGAGAGAGAGAGAGAGAGAGAGAGAGAGAGAGATTATCGCTCCCCTTTAGAGATGGAACAAGCACGAATAGGAAGTACTAGGGGCACACACACACATATGAATATATATGTGTGTGTGTGTTTGTATGTATGTATGTATGTATGTATGTCTCATCCTCCCAGAGACCAGAAGTGCAGGACACTTTCAAATGCACCCAGTTCTTGCAGACACCAACCAACCCCAAATCCAAAGTTTTGTGGTGCAGAAGCCCATGTAGAATCCTAAGAGTCCCTAGGATTCCTGAATCCCAAGGAGCACAGGCTTCACATGGAATTCCTTTCAACTTCCTCCTTCTTCTTCTGACTCCTCCAGTATTCTTGGGTTTTCCTCACAGAATCCTAAGTTTTCGTTTGAAAATTCCTCTTTTGGGATGGCAGACCTCCAGTGCTTATGTTACAGGAGCCTGGTGGGAGGGTGTTGGTGTGAGCTGTAGTGACAAAAGAAGTGATTTGTATATTTCGTTCCCCATCATGGTCCTATTGTGTATCCCAAGCGAAGTTGTCGAATTTTCTGGGGGAGTAAGACTTCAGAGATGTAACACCACAATAATAATCTCCATTTCAGCCCAGAGCTCAACGTACGCCATTACAGTGGATAGAGATTTATTAAAAGTTATCAAACAGTAATTTTGATGAAGATAGTTATAAAACATATACAGTTATTGATAATGAAAATAAACTTAACTGATGAGTTGAATTTCGCTCCGTTTATCTTAAATCTTTTTTTATTATATTATTGTACCTACTGATTCTCTTTACATAATGATGAGATATGTATGTATGATTTATGCAAATACTTGTATAATGTATAATGCATACATACACACACATATATACATATATATATTTATTTATTTATTTATTTATATATACCCACAAAAGGAAATTCCAAATTATTCTTATTATTATTGTGGAATTTCCTACTATGTAGATGGGTACGACACTAAACTGATGTCATATTTATATGTGTATATGATACTTACACACACACACACACACACACACACACACATATATATATATATATATATATATATATATATATATATATATATATATATAGAGAGAGAGAGAGAGAGAGAGAGAGAGAGAGAGAGAGAGAGAGAGAGAGAGAGAGAGAGAGAGAGAGAGAGAGAACTGTAACTGTCTAGCAGAAGAAGAAGAATGGCACAGCCACACATAAAGAAAAATAAACCAAATTGGGAACGAAAACACAAAGGACAGGTACCTCCGACCTTCACTTAAAGGTCAAGGCTGGGGCACTTTTCGATCCGGGCGAAAGAATGAGAGAGGTCAGGTTGAATCAGAACGAACGGGGGGAGGGTCATGAAAACCTTGAGGGATAAAGGAAGCGGGACAAAGAGCCCATGACAAAGGGGGTGACACGGGCCCCAAGCAATGTCTGCCCACGAGTTGGGTGGGTGGAGGGGGCGTTCCTTTCCTGCCTTCTTTGGGCTGGCTTGCTGCCTTTGTTGTTAAGCGATAGACCTTATTGTCTGACAGGTTTTGTTCCAGTCTTCCCGAGGCCTTTGTTGTCTGTGGGAGATAGGGATTATTTTAGCAGCCGCTGTCTGGTCTAATGTTTTTTCATCTTTAGAAGATAGGGGTTATTTTGAAGATAGGGATTATTTTAGCAGCCGCTGTCTGGTCTAATGTTTTTTTCATCTTTAGAAGATAGGGGTTATTTTGAAGATAGGGATTATTTTAGCAGCCGCTGTCTGGTCTAATGTTTCTTTTATCTCCAGAAGATAGGGGTTATTTTAGCAGCCACTGTCTCGTCCAGTGTTCTTTATCTCTAAAAGGTGAGGATTATTTTAGCAGCCACTATCTGGTCCAATATTCTTTATCTCTAAAAGATAAGGATTATTGTAGCAGCCACTGTCTGGTCTAATGTTCTTTATCTCTAGAAGATAGGGATTATTTTAGCAGCCACTATCTGGTCTAATGTTTTTTAGCATGTCTAGAAGATAGGGGTTATTTTAGCAGCCACTGTCTGGTCCAATGTTCTTTATCTCTAAAAGACAAGGATTATTATAGCAGCCATTATCTGGTCTAATTTTTTTTTTATCTTCAGAAGATAGGGTTTATCTTAGCAGCCACTATCTGGTCTAATGTTTTTTTTTTTTTATCTCCAGAAGATAGTGATTATTTTAGTGGCCACTAATCTGGTCTAATGTTTTTTTTTTATCTCAAGAAAATAATGATTATTTTAGTGACCACTATCTGGTCTAATGTTTTTTATCTCCAGAAGATAGGGATTCTTTTAGCAGCCACTATCTGGTCCAATATTTTTTTTATCTCAAGAAGATAGGGATTATTTTAACAGCCACTATCTGGGATAAGGGTTGAAAACAGATTGGATTCTTTGAGCAGCCACTCTGGTCTGGTGTTTTTCATCTCAAGAAATGGTTATTTTCGTATGAAGCATCTGGGATAGGGTTAAAACAAGATTGAAATCTTTTCAGCATGTAGGTGGAGGTGTAAGTGGCGATAATCGTTGCACTGGACATGTGTTTACCAACAAGTTTTTCTTCTTTTCAACATGTTTGTGATGTATGTGTGCATCTTCGATTTCATGATGCATAATAGTGAATAGTAACGGACGCCAAACTCCAAAGTTTGCCACGACATACGCAGGAAAATCTTCGCTATTTGCCGCGTAATTTACGCACAAATTCCTTTCACATGACTCATTCCTACCCGTCTGCTGCCTTTTCAACTTTAAGTTCACCTTCACACTCCGGTGAGAAATAAGAGTGGGGCCTTTCCTAGCACCTCCCATACAGCGGCGTCCCAGAGGCTTCAAAGAAAGTCATTAAAAAGGAAGAAGAAGAAGAAGAAGAAGACAGAACACTTCACGACAATACGGCCGTCGATGCGACCGACTGTGCAGAGAGAATGCGGTAGTAATTGTGGAGAAGAAATGGAAGAGAGAATGAGAAGGGATAATCCAAGAGAGAAAGAAACTGATTCCAGCGTTTCAAAAGACGTTCCAGGAAATCAGAAAACGGAATAGTAGATGCTAAAACAGCCTCTCTGTCAAGTGTTCTGTCTCCAGCATTCCCTTTCTTTCTTCTTGCACCTGGAAGAAAATGATAGAGAACAGAAGCTGTTAGCTTAGGGAATAAGACAATCGTACTCCTTTCTACAATCTTCGTCCAAGATTTTCCAGCATTCCCTTTCTTTCTTCTTGCACCTGGAAGAAAATGATAGAGAACAGAAGCTGTAAGCTTGGAAAATGTGACAGTCGTACTCCTTTCTACAATCTTCGTCCAAGATTTTCCAGCATTCCCTTTCTTTCTTCCTACACCGGGAAGAAGAAGATAGCAAACAGAAGCTGTTAGCTTAGAAATTAAAACAATCTTCGTCAAGATTTTCCATCATTCCCTTTCTTTCTTCCTACATCTGGAAGAAAATGATAGAGAACAGAAGCTGTTAGCGTAGAAAACGAGACAATCGTACTCCTTTCTGCAATATTCGTCCAATATTTTCCAGCATCCCCTTTCTTTCTTCTTACTCCTGGAAGAAAAAGATAGAGAACAGAAGCTGTTAGCTTAGAGAATAAAACAATCGTACTCCTTTCACAATCCAAGATTTTCCAGCATTCCCTTTCTTTCTTCTTACACCTGGAAGAAAAAGATAGAGAACAGAAGCTGTTAGCTTAGAGAATAAGACAATCGTACTCCTTTCTCTTATCTTCGTCCAAGATTTTCCAGCACTCCTTTTTTCTTCCACACCTCTTAGCTTGGAGATCAAGACAAGATTTTCTCTAAGTCCAAGATTTTCCAGCATTTCCCTTTCTTTCTTCCTACATCTGGAAGAAAAAGATAGAGAACAAAAGCTGTTAACTTAGAGAATAAAACAATCGTACTCCTTTCTACAATCTTCGCCCAAGAGCACTCCTGTTTCCAGCATTCCCTTTCTTTCTTCCTACACCTGGAGGAAGAAAAAGATAGAGAACAGAAACTGTTAGCTTGGAAAATGAGGCAATATTACTCCTTTCTCTCATCTTCATTCTGGAACCATTCATGTTTTTAGCATTTCCACTAATCTCTTGCTACAATCCGAAGACAAGAGAGAACGAGAGGAAAGCGAGCAGCCAAATAGTTCCAGCGTCAAGAGAAAACGAACCCCGCTCCCTGTCTTACTCCCCACCCATTGCGGAAAGCCACCTGGTTCCATCATTCCCCCACTTCGCCGCTACTTCCAGAGGATCTGGAAGAACCACAGAGGCAGAGGAGTTAAAAGGAAGATTAAACATTCAAGACACTTTCGTAGATACAGAAAACGAGAGACGCCCACACTACTCTCCCGACCCGCCACCCCGCAGCAATCCACCTTTAAAAAACGCCTCTGGTTCCAGCATTCCACAACTCTGGCTACATCCAGACTCAGACGAAAGTCTCCGGATGTGGGTAATATAGAGGGGGATGATGTCACCGGAGGGAGAGAAAGGAGGAGCTTGGCCCTCATACTCGCTGCGAAAGAGGAAGTGGGCTATAAAGAAGGCTGGTATCTTTCTGCTTGGCAGGACGTCACGGAAGAGCTCCCGAAGGACATGGCCCTCCCTGAAATCCAGTCCTTTCGCTGTTGCCTTTCTCTCAGTTTTTTACCCCTGCTGCGGAGGTATGGCGCAGGTTCTGGATTCACCCGTCTGCCTGGCTTCCCATTTGAAGTCTTCACATATCCCAAAGAACTATTTTTGAGTAGACGATAGATCTAGGTAGGAAGAGTTGATTGAATTTAACTGAGTCCAAGACCGATTAGGAATCAAGGGTTAAAATATCACAGCTTAATCACAGATTCTGTTACTCTGTGGGGTAGCAGATTGTAAAGGAATGATTTCCATCCAGCGTTCTCACATTCCATGTTTTCTGGTCGAACGCTGAATAAGTTTGATTTCTCTGTTTTTTAGAATCTAAATTTGTCCTTTATCAGGAGAGAATTTTGGGTGTGCGGACAAACCTTTGCGTCAGTCACAGTGAAAATAAGGACTTTAGGGTTTGTAGTGCTGTTAAATTAGTTCATAATAATAATAATAATAATAATAATAATAATAATAATAATAATAATAATAATAATAATCCATGTAAAAACGAAATAATAATAATAATAATAATAATAAACCATGTAAAAACGAAATAATAATAATAATAATAATAATAATAATAATAATAATAATAATAATAATAATAATAAGCGAAATACTGAACTCGATATTGAAGGAGGAATATAAGAAA
>NC_089787.1:18253525-18256025 GCF_040412425.1 Macrobrachium rosenbergii | reverse complement strand
GACACTCCTGCCGCTAAAGGAAGAAACAAAAAAAAAAAAACAGAACCACTTTTACCGTCTACAGCAGCTGAATGTGTGTGTGTGTGTGTCCGTACTCAAGAGAAAGTTTAAGCCAGACTTACTCTCACTTAGTCGTGTAGACCGCATCTCCAAACTTGGACTGAGAGTACTTTTTCCTTGACTATAATCTCTCTCTCTCTCTCTCTCTCTCTCTCTCTCTCTCTCTCTCTCTCTCTCTCTCTCTCTCTCTTCTAAGGTACGACGTTTGTCTGTGCTCTGTTTTTTGGGCAATAATAATAATAATAATAATAATAATAATATTATTATTATTATCATTATCATTATTATTATTATTATTATTATTATTATACTTTTCCGTGAGTAATACACAAAGTTTACACTTACGAACTTATTCACTTTACTTATTCTTTATCTGGATTGGTTAGATAAGCCTATTGGGGGTTGCCCATCCCACCGGACTCCACTGGAGGTAGAAGTTATTAAATACTTCAGTGTCCAAATATCTGAGGGCTGTGTCACACATAAACGCTCGTGTGAGGTCCCTCGTCCAGACACTTGACCATTCCCAAAGTAGCAACAATGGATTTCAGAACATCTTTAGTTTTCTGTAAAAGAAAATACTGTGCCGGCTTTGTCTGTCCATCCGCACTTCACTCTGCCCGCACTTTTTCTGTCCACCCTCAGATCTTAAAAACTACTGAGGAGGCTAGAGGGCTGCAAATTGGTATGTTGATCATCCACCCTCCATTCATCAATTATAACAAATTGCAGCCCTCTAGCCTTAGTAGTTTTTATTTTATTCAAGGTTAAAGTTAACCATAATAGTGCTTCTGGCAACGATATAGGACAGACCATCACAGGGCCATGGTTAAAGCTTCACGGGCCGCGGCTCATACAGCATTATGCCGAGACTAAACGGAAGATAGATGTTTTCGGTGGCCTTGATTATAAGCTATAGCGGCTGTACAGAAAACTCGATTGCGCCGAAGAAACTTCGGCGCATTTTTTACTTGTTATTGTAGACGAGATGAATAGGTTGTATATTCTTAATGTTCTTAGATAAGAGAGAGAGAGAGAGAGAGAGAGAGAGAGAGAGAGAGAGAGAGAGAGAGAAGAGAAAGGTGGTATTTGCTTATCATAACTTGGATAATAAAAATAAAATTTTTTCCTTGTTGAAAAATCAGGAAAAGCAAAGGCGTTTCCTTAACGGAGACAAGGAGGACAACTTTCACAGAATTTGGAATTTTCCACCATCCTTTGTATCTCCCCTTTCTTCAAATACATATAATAAAATATAAAAGAAACCCCTTCTAACTGGACGCAGAACAGAAAACGAATAACATTTCTTGGCCAAAAAATAAGTTCAAACTCCCATCGTCTCGCCATTGTCTTACCATAGAAGACGAGAAGTTCTCATAAACAGGTGAATAACAGTGAAAAAGATAGATGATTATTTGACCTTTGCTCAGGCAAGAAAGAGAAAACATGGCTTTTCTTACAAAACTGAAAGCTGCCAGGCACGGTTTCACTTCATACCCTTCTGTTTTCGGCCAATTTGAGAGAAAGTACTTGGGGTTCTTTATTTATGGATGTATGTATATTATATATATATATATATATATATATATATATATATATATATATATATATATACATATATATATATATATATCTGCTCATATATATATATATATATATATATATATATATATATATATATATATATATGTATAAATATATATATGTATATAAATATATATTTATATATTATAATTTTATTATAATATAATTTATATATTTTTAATTTTCTGAAAATAACTTACATGAATTTCAGGTTTTCACAGATTATTAATATTATCATTGAAAAATATATATATATATATATATATATATATATATATATATATATATATATATATATATATATATATATATATATATCTTTCCATTCCCAAGAAACCTTCTTAGTAAGGTAATGGCTTTCTCAGCTTATTTTGAATATGTGTAATTTTTCAATGATAATATTAATAATCTGTGAAAACCCGAAATACGTGTCAGTTATTTTCAGAAAATTAAAAATAATAATTCACTTCTTAATAAATAAATAGATGAATAAAATAAGTAATTAAAGAATAAATGAGCAAAATCAAGAGAACAGGCCTTCTGTTTCCTACAAGGAGCTAATCAACAGAATCACTGTAAAAATATTTATTATTAAATATTAAAAAAAGCATCTTTGAAGAATGACCTCATAGTGCTTGAGGCGGAAATACCTCCCACACACCTGGGGAAACTACGCCCCGTCCAATACCCGTTTCGAGTTGACAGAAAACGGTGTTCTTGTCGTTCTTTTGAAATGAACAGTCAATAACTAGATATTAAGTAAATGATTCTCCTGGATAATACGGAAGAGGATCAGCCCATAATAAGAAAATCTAAAATCCATATCATCAATTATTTTAGCAGACTTATCAATCGG
>NC_089787.1:18246025-18248525 GCF_040412425.1 Macrobrachium rosenbergii | reverse complement strand
AAAGAACCTCTGACCCTTGACCTGCGTGACCTTTTGGGCCATGTGCCCACTGACAGATGCCTTTTGGAGGCCTGGGAACTATAGGTCGTGACCTGTACTTCTAGAAGAGATAAAGACACCGGTTGTTATGTTTCCCTTAGCTGAATGACTTATGAAAATGAAAGAAGGAAAGATTATTATTATTATTATTATTATTATTATTATTATTATTATTATTATTATTATTATTATTATTATTATTATCATCGAGTATGCCAAGAGGTGCGAGAGAAATTGCATCAAAGGCTAATTAAAGTGTTTCTTCAGAGACACTGTAATTCCCTCTTTCAGTAACCAGCTGTCATTTGACTTAACGCCAAATGAAATATGTAACATATTCAGCAGACTGTCATTGGATTTTCACGCCAGATCCATATAATGCTTGCTGAATTGTATCCCCCTACATTAGACTCTCATTTGACTTTCGCTTCCAATCGAGATGTGGGATTGGAGATCAGTCTAGCTGTAGCAAATGTGGAAATCTAATTCCCAGGCACAAACAGTGCACCCCCTCCAAGGCTGATATGCGCTTGCGGAAACCATTCCCACGCAGTTTCCCCCACCCCACGCTGAGGCCTACAGTGAAATGGGCCTAATGTTGGGCGTCTTATTCGAAGGTAAAAATCGCTGGGCGGACGTTGACGAAGCGTTCGCCAAATGAATCCCGCTAGGGTCCACCGGCTGGCGTTCGTCTCTCTCCCCTCTGCTCGATTTTCGTCCTGACTTTTAGCGGACACAGATGTCGTTAAGACAATTTGCCTGCCACGTTAGCTCCATGGATCGTACGCCCAGCTGCATTACAGAGGCCTGTGGCAGGGGCATCTCGGAAGGGAAAGAAGGGGAGTGAATCTTTACCTTAAGATCAACGACTCTCCTCCAAGAAGCTGGAAGATACGAACCAAGACGATGGTTCCGAATCTTGTAAGGTTTGATTGCCGTCGAAATGAACATTTCAACTCTTTGCTGTAGTTCACTCTTTCCTGGAATACCATTGTTTGTTTCATTCCGTCCAAAGATTTACCTCAGTTGTGACTATAACCTCACTCTCCATCTTTCCTGGAATACTATTGTTTGTTCCATTTCGTCCCAAGATTTACATCAGTTGTGGTTATGACCCCACTATCCATCAACCCAACATCTTTCCAGATATTATAGAATGATGAAACAACTCATCGCTCTCCACTCTCCCTTTCGGCTGTCCATACTTCGTCAGCCCCAAATAAGGAAGAAGAGGAGACCAAAAAGAAAGGAGAAAATCAACGGAGAAATGAGAAAAAATGATGGCAAGGAAGAACGCCCACCAGAGGGAGACTAGCACTGGCCATCTGTTCCAGATGTCTTGCACCGCAACCAACCGGACAACGGGCATAATTGCGGCTAATTTAGGCTTAATGTCAGGGATTTACTCATTCACACGTTCCCACGACTCGTCCAGCGCAGAACGAGAGTCTCTTTAAGGGAAAGGATTGACGACGGGTGCGTGCGTTTGTCTTCGTCAGATTGGTCGATTCCAGTCCTGGATTTGAAGATTTGCTCGGATTTTTTCGTCTTTTTCTGCTGCCTTTTGGGTCCCATTGCCAGTTCCGTTGAAGTTTAAGGGTTGATATGGATATATTAAGGTTTCTGCCATGATAATTGAGCTTATTGTGGGTATTATAGGGTCGTTAACATCATCTGCGTTACAGTTATGTTGACCTGATTTCATTGGTATGTGTGTCCTTATAATAATTATTTTCAAACCTCGTGCTGTGCCTTTGCCTGTTTATCATGGCTTTCCATAGACGCATAGTGCACGCTCCAGTGGTTCGTTCCAGCCGAAGTGCAGGACTTTCCAGCTGGTCCTTACCAGCCGGTTGAACGTTCCAAGGTGGCTGCATTTAAATTGAATTTATTTATCGTGGCTTTCCCTAGACACAAACATAATGCAGACTGCAGTGGTACGTTCCAGTCTAAGCACAGCACTTTCCAGACGGCCTTTTCCAGCTGATGGAACGTTCGAGAGTGGATGAATCAAAATAGAATGTTTATCAGGGCTTTCCATAGACGCAGACATAGCGCACTCAACAGTGGCACGTTCCAGCCCAAGTACACCTGGCCTTTTCCAGTCGATGGAACGTTCCAGGGAGAATGAAACAAAATAGGAATCTGCTTATCATGGCTTCTCATAGACACAATCATAGTGCACTCTACAAGGTTACGTTCCAGCCTAAGTTCAGGACTTTCCAGCTGGCCTTTTCCAGCCAATGGAACGTCCCAGGCTGGATGAATCGAAATAGAATCTGTTAATTATGGCTTTCCATAGACACAAAACATAACGTATGCAGCAGCCTAATTGCAGGACTCTCCAGCTGGACTTTTCCAGGAGATGAAACGTTCCAGGGTGGATGAATCGCAATGGAGTCTGTTCATCATGGCTTTCCATAGACAAAAATACCGCATTTTACAGGTGTTATGTTCCAGT
>NC_089787.1:18238525-18241025 GCF_040412425.1 Macrobrachium rosenbergii | reverse complement strand
GTGAAGATAGAGAAGTTGGACATCCAAGTGAGGAAAGACTGAAGGGACTGATGAAAATTGAAAGTAAATAGGAAATGCGTCTTTGCTGCAGTTTTGGGGAAGGGTGACCAGTAGAGCTTCAAATACCGTTAAGTAACGTGTACGGTGTGCCAGTCAAGTAGAAACCCCATACAGGGTATAAATTATAAATTGTTAAAGGTAATTACAGCAACCTTCATGAATGGTAATGACGATTTGATTGCCTTCATCAGTGGAGCCATTGTGACTGCCTCTACTGAATGAAGTCATGATGTGATTTTAGTAAATCACGCCATATATATATATATATATATATATATATATATATATATATATATATATATATTTAGTTATTATATATATATATATATGTATATACATATATGTTTACTGTATACATATTTATGTATATATATATTCACAAAAAAGTAAATATATACATATATGTATAAATTCATTATATATGTATACAGTAAATCCCCCATATTTGCTTTCTCACGATTTGCGGGTTTCTCTGTGGAACATATCTACCCATTATTTGCGGAAAATTCGCCCATCACTGAGAAATATTCACTAATTACTGTATTTTCATATAATTTTCATGAATAAATGCACTTTTTGTGAGAAAACTATTAAAATACTCAGGTATAACCATTTTTACATGGTTTTTCTTGTGTTTAAACTATCAAAATGGGCAGTTCTAAGTGTTTAAGAGGGGTTTTAAGTATTCGCCGATTTTAGCTATTCGCGCCGGGGGTGGGGGGGAGCGCACTGTATATATTGTTGCCCCTCGCCAACACGTCTATTCCCCCACCTGTATCCTTGCATTCCTTCGCCGCCTTATCATAATTCATAATGTGCGCAGGAAGTAACCCTCATTAGCGTTTCCTCCTCCGAAGAGATCCTCTCAGATTAGAGAATTGTGGTTGAGTGGATGAGCAGGTAAGACGCAACTTTTGTTTTTCCCCAGATAGAACGCTCCCGTGGCTATGTGATCCGTCAGAGATTGGAATGTGCTGGTTAGTTTAAGAAGGACACACCAGGGCGTCAGTGCAGCCTTCCTGCAGTAGTAGTAGTAGTAGTAGCAGTAGTATTAGTAGTAGTAGTAGTAGTAGTAGTAATAATAATAATAATAATAATAATAATAATAATAATAATAATAATAATTTAATGGAAAAAATGATAATTTTATAATTTAATGGAAAAAATTATTATTTTATTATTATTATTATTATTATTATTATTATTATTATTATTATTATTATTATTATTATTAGCCAAAAAATGGGAAAATTTACATGCAACCAGCATATAGACAGCTGGAGGGTGAACTGTATATGAAAATAACTGTTAAATACAGATTAATAAACTGAAATAGCGAAATAATAAATAATAATAATAATAATAATAATAATAATAATAATAATAATAATAATAATAATAATAATAAGAAGAAGAAGAAGAAGAAGAAGAAGAAGAAGCTCTTACTTTTCAAAAGTGTCCATTTTCTGTCAAATTTTGTAGAGGAATGTAATAATAATAATAATTACTTCTTGGTCTCATAAACTGGAAAATTTACGTCAGATTTGCTCACAAGGAAAAAAAGTGTGCAAAAGTCTTCAGGAACTCAGCACCGAAAGGTGAAGAATCTTAGTGTGAACGTTAATTTTATTCTTTTATGTTTTTTATCAGAAACCTCTGTCAAGTTCGCCGCACCTGAGGTATTTCGGGACTAATTCTGAAGAAAAAAAAATAAAAACCCTTGTCTGTGCAGCAAATAACACACTTCCAAAGGATAAGGAAAGCCTTTGGGATTACCTCTTCAAAATGGATAGCTTCCTTCGTATTTAACACTGCTGCTTTTCCAGAGGCAATATAGAATTTCCTGTCGTGTATCAAAACAGAATTCCCTCGTGTCAGAAGAAGATCTAAAAAAAAAAAAAAGAGAGAGAGAAAAAAAACGTGAAGGTGAAGGCTTGGATCCTTCAGCCAAGGACACGGTAGAAATTATGACTTCCCATTTCGAAATTACAGCAATATTGTAAACCTTGCATGTGTGGTGTTCCGTAGGGTAGATCTCGGGGACTTGTTTCATTTCATTTAATTTTTCTTTTCTCTTTTATGTCGTGCCTTTGTAATTTTTTTGTCTTAAACTTTTTGTGTACCAAGATGTTTATAATTCGTTATTTTATATTGAGGAATTGCTGTTTTAATCTGTCTTTACGCTATTTTTATTCTATTTGCGGTATCACACTATTAAAACACACCTGGGCATTCTGCACCATACATATTTGTACATTTTTGATTAATAATAATAATAATAATAATAATAATAATAATTAGAATGAAATATTGGGCAGCTAGCAAAGCATTTTACAGACTTGCTAGTCTCCTACCATGTTCCCAAATAGACATTCAATTCCTTGTATTCTTTTCGAATAGCAAGCAGCTTTACCTACAATGTATAAAATGTTGCAGTAAT
>NC_089787.1:18148525-18236025 GCF_040412425.1 Macrobrachium rosenbergii | reverse complement strand
AGAGAGAGAGAATTGTTAGAAATATATATGAAAAGAGATAGATGGAAAAATAGGTTTAGCAATAGATGTTGAGAGAGAGAGAGAGAGAGAGAGAGAGAGAGAGAGAGAGAGAGAGAGAGAGAGAAAGAGAATGAATTATTAGAAATATATATACAAAGGAATAGAGAAAGAAAGAATAGGATTAGCAATAGATAGAGAGAGAGAGAGAGAGAGAGAGAGAGAGAGAGAGAGAGAGAGAGAATTTCGGTGACAATACCTTCTTGAGGTAAAGGCTCCAATTCTATAAGAGAGCGAATACTGTCTCCAACATCTCTCTCTCTCTCTCTCTCTCTCTCTCTCTCTCTCTCTCTCTCTCTCTCTCTCTCTCTCTCTCTCTCTCTCCTTACCTCCCATCTTTGCAACGTTAATCCCATTGTCCGCGGACGAGATGGAGTTTTATTTGATGGCAAACATCAAGAGTACCATTTGGGGTTCCGTCGACTCATTCTGCCATACCCTTTGCGGGGGTTAAACACCCCCTGAGGGTTGGGCTTAAGGCCCCGTGCAAGAGGTCAGTGCTTTGTGTAAAGACCAAGATTCTGTTCTCGTAAAGTTTAATGGCTTGTAACGCTTTAGGTAGAGAGCTGTAAATCCAAACTTTGAACAGACGGTTTGTAATTTCCACACCTGTTTCAGCTTAAGGTTGATGGTTCGTAACATTTGTTCCCAAACCTTTTATCTGAATAACTGTAAAGCTGATGCCTGATGCCTGTACTGTTCTTTTAGCAGTTCTTTTTGTAGCAGTTCTTTGGGCAGTAAAGCCGAAAGTAGCAGTTCTTTGGGCAGTAAAGCCGAAAGTAGCAGTTCTTTGGGCAGTAAAGCCGAGAGCAAAGTGCCCTAAAGCTCACATCTTTGTAAACAGCAGTTTTCTGCCGGTGACTCTTTGGGCAGTAAAGCCGAAATAGCAGTTCTTTCTCTATCTAGCAGATTTCTTAGTTCTTTGTAAAGCCGAAAGTCGCAGTTCTCAATATAAAGTTGTTATCAATCGTTCCAGCTGGGGTCAGCAGTAAAGCCGAAAGTAGCAGTTCTTTGGGCAGTAAAGCCGCGAGCAAAGTGCCCTAAAACTCGCATCTTTGTAAACATTTCTGTCGGTGACTAAAGCATACGCCTTTTCTCTATCTAGATTTCTTATTTGTTCGAGAGCTCAATATGTTATCAACCCAGCAGTAGCAACCTCATCTGAGAGGTTCTCTCCTGCCCTCAAGGCTGATTTCTCGAGGCTTCAAATGGAACTTCAAAAGTTTAAGCACAGATGCAATGAATTGCTACCATAATACCATTCTCCTTGCATTTTAATACATTTTTAGCTATTTATTAATTTATTAATTTATTTTTCTTTATTAATTTTTATTTTTATCATTTTTAATAAGTTAGGTCTTTTCTTTCTGCATTTCCCTTTACCTCCTCTTAATTCTTCCTAATGAAAACTATATTCTTTGGGAGCTTGAATTTCAAGTCAGTGGCCCCTTTGGTGGGCTTGTTTCATATGAATAGGGTTCATCTTCTGAATAGTAATAATAATAATCACCAGCCAGGCTTTGGAATCCTCTTTTCTCCTCAGTATTCTCCAACTCTTTTAACAACCCTTCCTTAAAGAGGCTGAAAGGCCCCTTAATTGTTCTCGCCTGAGTTGCCTCTCCCGTCGGCCTCTGCTTCAGAACTTCTCAGGAATGAGTTTAGTTAAGTGAGAATGACACCACTCTCTCTCTCTCTCTCTCTCTCTCCCGCCGGAGGGAATCACTGACAACCATTACGCTCTCTCCCCTTGGCAAGGATCCGGCAAGGACGCAGGGCAGCCAACGACCTTCCGGGATGTCCTTGTGAGGTTCCTGAAGGACACGAAGAGTCAGCCGAGTGGTTCCTTGGGGGGAGATTTTTCTCGCTCGAAGGATGTCTCATTCGGCGTTGTTGGAATGAAGGATTTGAATGAAGTATATATATATTATTTCGTCATTTTATACAGATATATATATTATATATATATATATATATATATATATATATATATATATATATATATATATATATATATATATATATATATATATAATAATATATATATATATATATTTAATATAATTCTGGATATTTAACGCGTTTTTATTTTTTGGTTTTTCTTTTCAAATGATTGATATTGAGGATAAAAAATAGTTTCTGGTTTTTTTTTTTGATATTCTCTTTTTCAAATGATTGTGTATGTATCTCTGTGTATGTATGTATGTATGAATGTATATATATATGTATATATACATACATACATATAATCACAGAATTGCGTTAAATATCTCCTTAATTCTGGCACCCAGCAAAAAGGAAATTCCAGTAAAAGAAAACAAGGAGATTATCTTGTAAACAACTCACCTTAATTGACAGTCAGTTCTGTCACACGCAATATTCCAGCATTCTGGAACCTTCTTCGGCGCCTTCTTCAGTAGAAAGAAAGAAGGAAAGCTCCTGGCGCTCTTCTCTGAAGGTAGAGGCCGTGGGGTGGTGGGCTTTCTGATTCCTGAGGTTTTATATTGTTTGTGTATTATTAATTGTGGTTATAGCGTGGGTTTACCCTTGATTGTTTACTTTAATCTTTGTTTGTTTTATGCAAAAGTCAGAAGATTGCACGAACACACGGAATATATATATATATATATATATATATATATATATATATATATATATATATATATATATATATATATATATATATATATATATATATATATATATATATATATATATATATATATATATATATATATATATATATATATATATATATATATATATATATATATATATATATATATATATATATATATATATATAGTATATATATATATATATAGAGAGAGAGAGAGAGAGAGAGAGAGAGAGAGAGAGAGAGAGAGAGAGAGATATGAATATGCGTAAACGTGTAATTTTACTGAATACGAGAACGCACTACGCAAGAAAAAGCCCTCCTCAACAAAATAAACTTTTTTGTTGCGTGGGGGGAGGAGGGCCTCTTTGAAAAACAGTAACACGAATCCCCAATCATGAACCAAACCTCTCAATGAAGTGACCTTACGTGAAATAGTAGTAGTAGTAATGATAGTAGTAGTAGTAGTAGAAGGGATTTTGCTTTGAAACGGCTCCCACCTCCAGGAGCGAATGAAGCATCGAACACCCCCCAGCCACCTCTAACAATTCTTCTTCTTCTTGTTCTCCCTCGCAGGCAAAGACGCGACGATACAGAACGTGCGGATCTTCTGCAACAGCAACGACATCGTCGTCTCCATCGACACGTCGGACGCCTTCAACGGCATGATCTACCCGAAGGGCCTCTCCAAGAACTCCTCCTGCATGGCCGAGTTCAAGGAGCAGAACAGCCCCGTCCTCTACAAGCTCCCGCTCAAGAGCTGTAGCACCATGAGCTCCGAAATGGTGAGTTGTCTCTGTCCTTGGTGGCTGCTGCTTCCACGTTTTCTTCTTTTTGTCGTGTTTCTTTGTTTCTTACTATTGTTTTTTTATGTTGTTTGTGATAGACTGTTACTCCATAGTGCCTGTTTACATAGAATTTCATTTTGTGTTGTTTTCTTACTGTGCGAAGGCCCCGTAGTGGGGTAGTGCTGTCAGTACCTCATGCAGTACACTAGAGGTTCTTCGCGGCGTCCCTTCGGCCCCTAGCTGCAACCCCTTTCATTCCTTTTACTATGTCTCTGTTCATATTTTCTTTCTTCCATCTTACTCTCCACCTTCTCCTATCAATTGTTTCATACTGCAAGTGCCATGTTCCCCTCCTGTTACATTTTTCAAACCTTATTACTGTCAGTTTCCATTTCAGCACTGAATGGCCTCATAGGTCCTCGGCCTTTGGTCCAAATTCTATATTCTATTCTGTTCTATTTAGTGTGAAAGATGAAATATTGCCTCTGCGCTAATGGTTTCATTGAGGACTTTCATTCATTATAAAATGGGAATTCGGAAGTCAGCCAGATTGGATATCTGAAGAAATCAGTCACATGTTGAAGAAATCTGAAGTCACAGTCTGGAAACCGGAAGTACGTAGGATGGAAAAATCTGAAGATAAATTTACTTCAATAGGATGATTAATCCGAAGTCAACAGGAAGCCTGATTCAGTTCTAAACAATGGGATGACAGATCTGAAGTCAAATGAACAGGAAATCAGAAGACCATTTTATGGAGCTGAAATAAAATAAATGAGAAATCTGAAAACAAGATCTTTTATAAATCTAAAGTCACAGAAATTGGAGTTCTGAAGATAACATTTTATTATAAATCTTAAGTCAAACGAAGAGGAAATCTGAAGACCAAATTATAAATCTGAAGTCAAATGAACAGGAAATCTGAAAACCAGATTATAAATCTGAAATCAAATGAAATGGGGAATTATAAATCTGAAGAAACCAAGACCAAATTGTAAATCTGAAGTCAAATGAACAGGAAATCTGAAGACCAAATTATAAAAATCTGAACAGTCTAAATTATAAAGCTGAAGTCAAAGAAATTTGGAAATCTGAAGACCAAATTATAAATTATAAATCAGAAATGAAGACCAAATTATAAATCTGAAGTCGAATGATCAGGAAATCTGAAGACCAAATTATAAATCTGAAGTCAAATGAACAGGAAATCTGAAGACCAGATTATAAATCTGAAATCAAATGAACAGGAAATCTGAAGACCAAATTATAAATCTGAAGTCAAATGAACAGGAAATCTGAAGACCAAACTATAAATCTGAAGTCAAATAAACAGGGGATCTGAAGACCATATTATAAAGCTGAAGTCAAAGAAATGGGGAAATGTGAAGTCATTATCTTATATCTGAAGTCAAAAATGGGAAATCTGAAAACAAGATCTTTTATAAGTCTGAAGTCAAAGAAATGGGAAATCTGAAGACAACATTTTATTATAAATCTCAAGTTAAAGAATGGGGAATTTTGAAGACAATATTTTATAAATCTGAAGTAAAAGAAATTAGAAATCTAAAAACAATATTTCATTGTAAATCTGAAGTCAAAGATTTGGGGAATTTCTATCTGAAGACAACTTTTTATTATAAATCTGAAGTCAAAGAAATTTGGAAATCTGAAGATAATATTTTATTATAAATCTGAAGTCAAAGAAATGAGAAATCTGAAGACATTTCATTATAAATCTGAAGTCAAAGAAATGGGGAAATCTGAAGACAACATTTTATTATAAATCTGAAGTCAAGGAAATGGAAAATCTGAAGACATTTAATTATAAATCTGAAGTCAGAGAGGTAGGAAGTCTGAAAATAACATTTTATTATAAATCTGAAGACAAAGAAATGGGAAATCTGAAAACAACTTTTTATTATAAATCTGAAATCAGAGAAGTAGGAAATCTGAAAACATTTTAGTATAAATCTGAAGTCAAAGAAATGGGGGATCTGAAGAAGTCATAGTAAATCTGAAGTCCAAGAAACGAAAAATTTTGAAGTTAAGCGATGCCAAAATCTGGAGCCAGAAAAAATGGAATCACCAGAAACTTGAAGACGTCAGTTTGAAGTCACCAGTACGACACACCTCTGGAAAGCGAAGACCCGAAGTCAGCGCGATGAGAGAGAGAGAGAGAGAGAGAGAGAGAGAGAGAGAGAGAGAGAGAGAGAGAGAGAGAGAGAGAGACGAAGTCAGCAGCGAGATGGGAAAGGTGAAGTCAGTGATGCGTGCCTTTGACTTTCCCACGACGGTTTTCTGTGGCCATAACAGTACATCATGACAGATTTCGACCTTTCATGTTTTGGGTCAAGTCTCAGTTTTTAAGTGATTTCTGAACTTCAGTGATATTGTTCAGTGTTTGTCATTAGGTCAGTCATTTAACGGTGAAGCGATTAATCGCTGGTTTCAAAAGGTTTTATGGTAATACGGAGATTCATTTATCGAAGGGGCTATTTTGATCAAATCTGAAAGATTTACGAACGAATAAAATTGTTCTGGATATGAGATATTGAGTGTATAAATACAGCTTTTCTGTAAACTTTTTCTCATTCACTATTTGCCTGAGGAGAGAGACAGTTTGGTCTCTGAAATATAGCCTTTATTTTCCACATTTTGGCGTTTCTATGGGCTCCCTTATATGTGATATATATGAATTTGTAATTCACCTCGGTTTTTCAGAATTTATTTCTGTGACACTGGTGTGTGTGTGTGTGTGTGTGTGTGTGTGTGTGTATTACCACCATCACCCAATGCAAAGCAGACGACGGACAAAGCGAAGGGTGCATTCGTAACGTTCCCCTTAAGCGTCCCGTTATGAAAACGAGCCCGAACAGAACCGTTCTCTCCCAGGAGACTGTGAAAAAAAGAGCACAGCCGCCTTTTTCTCGTTTGTGCTTCGAATTCTCGACTTGTTTGACTTGCTTGATAGGGGAGACGATATTTGCAGAAACAGCGCGGCTCTGTGTGTTCTGCCACCGATCCAGGAAGTTCGAGATTCGGAGGTGAATACGACCGGTTTTCCGCGTCTCATCTGAAATGAACGCTTCCGAAGGGTTCGGCAAATGGCAGCGAGCGGTTTTGAGAATCCAGGGAGAAAGACTGAAAAACTTCGCTTAAATGGGCGTTTTAGTGTTCTTGTACAGTTAGCCTGCGCGAGAGTCAGCGGCTGTTTGTTGTTGACGCGTTTCCGCGGACAGGTGGGTCTTTACCAGACCTATTTTTAGAAATATAGGGATTATTCACGAAGGGGAAAAGTGATAAATTGTAGGAACAGTTGAGCGAGTTGTAGCGTCTACTTGTTCGCTATGCGCCTATGCATCTGTTCGTCCGGTCAGAGGAGTTAAACAGCGTTGGGTATTGGCAGGGTATGAATAGGTGACCACCAAAAAGGAAAAATTGTCTCTTTGTATAGATGTGTAATAGTTTCCTGTTAAAAAGTAGAACTTTCTTCCTAATTTTACCAACTGAAAGATAGGTTGTATATCGCTATTACTCAGAAGCAGGAAGCAGTAACTCTCTCTCTCTCTCTCTCTCTCTCTCTCTCTCTCTCTCTCTCTCTCTCTCTCTCTCTCTCTCTCTCTCTCAATTTTGCATGCTGGCGGTAAAGAAGCTTGTGGTTAAGTACCGGTGGAAATCTATACAGGACCGATAGTCGTTAAATATACAACAATATTTTTTGCTTTCCAGAAGTAGGCTAAACTGTACTGGATTTTGCCAGTGGTTTTAGCTACTTCGTACTGAAATTTGTGTAACAGAAAGTGTATTTTTTCTGTTTAATTGTAGGTGCATTTACCTCTAACATGCTGCATTTATACAAATGTTCCTGTGCGTTTATAGAAATTATGCATGCATGGGATAAAACGGCAGTATTTGTGCATAACAGTCCTTAATTACTTCCGTTATTTATTTATCATTTCATTATTATTTTCTTTAGAATTATTCTTTCGTACCGAATATCGCCAGAGGTCAGGTCGCAAGGGGCGTCAGATAGGACAAGGCTAGCAATAGAAGTAATTATCAAAATTATTCGCAAGTTCGCAGCATTAGAATCCCTAGGAAACTGACATTCACTCCAGGTTTCCTAGTTAATTTGACTTCCAGAGATATTCTTGTTACTATCTAAATTTTATCGTAAATTGTGATACAAATTTTGCCGATCTGCCTCAAACATTTATCATTACGGTCGAATATTTGGTTTTCCGGAAAAGGCACCACAGATGGCAGCACATGAGAATACCCACGACTCCTTGTAAACTAACGATGTTTATAATTAAAACAATCTTGTTCGTACGAAATGTTTTGGACGTTTTGCCACACTTGCCAATATAAAAAGCGTAAGTAATAAATAGCTTCTGTTACTATTGCTGTATTATGTTCGTACACAGAAATCTATGAGGTATGGTAGCGACCACTGACTTAGGATATAATACCTATTAGCCTAGGTTAGTCTCACTTTGGTCTTGCACTCATTTACATTTTGTGAATTAACCGTACCCTAATAAGGGTATTTATATGATAAAAATTGTCGCCAAATACGTGTATATTATTTTTGCGACCGATTGTCTAGCGTTTATGCGTGTTACCATTGTTTTTGTATAAATCATTTTTATGTTTGTCAAGCAGGATATCACTCACAAAGAACTCTATTGAGAAACCAGGCCTTTAGGTGGGGAAAAAATAAATGCGTGAATTTCACGAAAAAACGAACAGAACGGTCAAAAATAGATCAATCCCAAAATAAGTGACCAGAACTTGAATGCTTCATGTGATGAAGAAAGTAGCAATAGCAAAATAAATGATAAAACACGGAAATATGGAAAAGGCAAGTAGTTGGATACACCTTTACATAAACGTATTAAAGGTATTTAAGGTAACTTAATATAGGTCCCTGGGGCCTTCCTGCCTAGCTGGATTAACATCTACCCCCCCCCCCCGACTTATTAACCTGATCTACAGCAGGGTTATTCATTGTATGAGATACAGGGAATATGACCTAACTTTTCTTTGCATAACCAACGTACCCAAATCTGAGGCATTTGGGGTAAAAGTTCGTTTCTGGTCCGAGCTCAATTCCACATGATGGCTAGTACTAAACAGTGATTCATCTACACTGTTTCGCCGTGTTTAGTACTAGCCAATGGGGGGGTAAAATGTATTTTGCCATGTTTAGTACCAGCCCCTGGGGGATCAAATGTCGCTTCAAATGTCCCCAGGTGCATTTCGCAAAATTTAAACTTAGAAAAAATCTTCAATTATTTACATGTATTTTATTTTGTATTGTGATAAGTATTAGTTTGCAAGAATTGTGGATAAAGAATATTTTTTTTTTAATTTTTATAAAGATTTGAAAGATATAATAAAAAATCGAGAGGGATGATGTCATGTTTAACATCGTCCAGGGCATCAGAGTCCATGGATACTGTTATGATGTTCAGGTAGGGTTAGGTTAGGATGCATCATCTTGAAATATCTTTGATCTGCTGCCCCCAAGAGTCAAGGTTGCCCCAAGAAATAGCATTGCAGCCCCCATGCACTTTTAAGTACCTAGCAAGAGGAACTTCTCTAGCGCACCATAAATCCTAAAATAAAATACAGGTGTGAAACCTAACCTAATCTATCTATCTATCTATCTGCCTTCTATAGGACACTGGGTTCTAACTATCAGGGGCCTCTATCTATCTAGTTCTATCTGTGCATTGAATGCAATATTTAATTTTCCTTAGTTCCGAAGGTGAAACATTATGGTTTACCAGTGGATGGAGGGTTTAGGCCCCTAGGCTTGTAATATTTGGGTATGTTTATAGCGTACTTTTGACCTAATATATAAAAAGCAGACGGTGCATGGAAAGTGAAGCATTGCACAACCTAGCAGTTCATCCATTTTTATTGAAAAAATAAACATCTTGATTTCAATTTTGATTTAATTAATTGGTTCTTAAATTGACTGGTTCTCAGCCATGTAAAATAAATCTAATCCTTCGGGCCAGCCCTAGGAGAGCTGTTAATCAGCTCAGTGGTCTGGTTAAACTAAGGTATACTTATAACTCAATTTGCCTACAAGTTGAGAACAGTACAGGCAATAATAAAACTTATTAAGTAGATATTGGAAACTGGAATGTCTGAAATTTTGCGGATGTTGAACTGTGAGAATTTAAGTACGATGAAAAAGTAACGGAACTCATTACGTAAGATGCTTTTGGAAAAAGAAAACATGCTAAAAAAAGCACACATTTAATTTTCCTTAGTTGCACAAGCCATTCAATCATTATGGCAGAACCAGTGATGGAGCGCTCAGGCTTCAGGTTACTTCAAGACACGAGGGAGGAGGCTGCTAGCCCCGTATCGTATTCTACCCAAGCTGCTGTTGACTTTGCACAGTCAACAACCCATTAAGCTTTTAAGGCATGTTCGGTCCTGATTATTGAAAAGTGCATCCTGATTTGCACCTCTACTATAGGCATCACTTATGTTTCTTTTTGGGCAACAATCAGCCCCAATCTAAAACATATTTATTCCATTTTCTAAACCTTCATTCATATTCTTTCTTCCATGTTGAACTTTCCATTTCCTGTTGAAAAAGTACCTTTCAGACTTTTTACTGTCAATTTTCCTTTCAGCGATGAATGACCGCACACATGTATTGCTTGTGCACACGGCCTAAATTCAATCTATTCAATGCATGTATTAGAAATATACATACCTCCATACTTGATTATACATATTTGGGTACTGTTGTGATCTCAGTCCATAATCTACCCAGGCTACAACTTTGCACAGTCACCAAACCACCAAGTATTTAATTCTTGTGTTGGTGAGATGCTTACCTACGTAGTTAATGATACCTATTTAGATGTTTCTATGCATGTATGTGTACAATCTAAATCTTCCCGTCAGTGTAAAAAAAGGTGCAATAGGTTTTTAAAGTATCAAAGAAATTTGTCAACATTTTTCGCATTAACCTTTAGGTTATAGATCTATATGCACGCATCATATTATTTTTCTACTCCACATCCTTACAATTGGTCTCCTAAAATCACTGTCATATATGAGGGGATTGAGATGGCGAGTCCCAACAACATAAACGTTAAGTACCGTCTCAAAGCCCTAAGGTACTTTTAATTATACAGTCTTTAATGAGTACCAGTAGGCTAAGGGTGTCACAATATGAGAAAAAAATTAACATAAGGATAAATGTTGAGGTTCATCATAGTGAAAATATTTGAATAATAATGAACGTAAATCTTTCCCACAGTAATAATCGCACACAAATTGTGGGAAGGGGGGGCCGGGGGCGTGTGGTCCTCCGTCTACCAACTCTGGTAAACCACAAGTCATACTGGTAATGTAAAAAGTACCTATAGAATGCCTCAATCTCTCACAAACGCGCGCATACATGCCCGTGCACTCAGATGGCGCACAAGCGAGCACAAACATTCTCTCTCTCTCTCTCTCTCTCTCTCTCTCTCTCTCTCTCTCAGAGACAGGAACCTGGTGTGTCGGTGGTTGGAGCCTTGGTCTGTAAAACAAGCAGTTTGTGGGTCGTTATTCTAGAAGGGGCTATACATCATTTGCTTAAGGAGCAATATTTTGTGGTGGGCTTCAAGTTGGGCGAGAATTGTTTGTAACTCTTCATAATTATTATTTGGTTTAATCTGGGGGATGGAACTGTCATCATTTGACTTAAGGACCAATATTTTGTTGGTTATTATTTTATTTGGTGAAGAAATTGTTTGTGATGTCATTCATAATTATTTGTTAAATTAAAATGTCATTTTGACATATATAATTATTGTTGTTGTTTTATTATTATTATATATATTATTATTATTATTATTATTATTATTAATATGAAGAAATTATAGTGATGTCATTGTAAATGTTAATTAAAATGTATATATATATATATATATATATATATATATTATATATTTATATATATATATATATATATATATATATATATATATATATATATATATATATATATATATATATATATATATATATATATATATATATATATTTACCCTGACATCATTATTATTATTATTATTATTATTATTATATTATTATTATTATTATTATTATTTATTATTATTATTATTATTATTATTAAACGGAGATAAACCGGTAGTAAAATAAAACATTGTAGTTCAAGGTCAAACTTTTATCTGAATGGATTCATATTTTTGTATCCCTTAATTCTTGGGACGAATTGAATGATGAAGGTGCCTTGCGACCATACGTTATTTTCTTTAATACCTTCTGTTAAATCTTGGAAATTTCATCTGCGCCGAGATAATATAGCAGATTTAGGGCATTCAGGAAGTCAGCCTATAGCCCATCTCGTCTCGAGCTCAACCCCTTGGCTGACCTTGGTGTTGTTTTCGTAACTTGGAACCGAACGTTCCTTTCCCTTTATGGAAAAACCAGTTGATTTATATATGCATTATGTCCCCGTAGAGGGTTACTGCCGTCAGTACGCCTCTTGCAGGGCAGTGTAGGCGTTACTTAAGGGTCTCTGCGGTGTCCCTTCGGCCCCTAGCGACAACCCCTTTCATTCCTTTTACTGTTCATATTCTCTTTCTTCTATCTGACTTTCCACCCTCTCTAACAGTTGTTTCGTATTGCAACTGGGAAAAGGTTTTTGTCCTGTTACACCTGTCAAACCTTCTTACTGTCAATTTTCATTTCGGGGCTCAATGACGTCATCATAGGCCTAAATTCTCTCTTCTGTTCCAAATGTACCGGTGTGTCTGGTGGTTCATTCCTACTCGTTACTTTTAATCTCATTTTCAACCGAGTTTCATTTTCATCGTTTTTTACATTTCTCTGTCACGATGGTGTGGTTGACTCTCCCTCTCACTGGCGCCGAAGCGATGCAGGAGAGCGACGTTCTTCCTGGTTCTTAAGGGCTCACTCCGCAAGCGGTTGGGACTTGGGGGCACACTGCGCTATTCTCATGAGGTGCAAAGCTTTATTCCCTTGCTTACAATTCTAATCGTCTTTAGCTTTACTTTACATAAAGTTCTTCCAAATGTTTATTTTCATTCTTATCCATTTCCCTTTTCAGCAACAATAATCCCGAAAAATTAAGGATGTTTCTAAATTAGACATTACAAAAATATTTCCACTATCAGAGTAAGGGAATCTTCTTCTTCTTTGGTGTGTGATGCAGGACGCTGTATCGTTCGAGAGACTAATGCTACGCACGCGATGGTCTTGGAATTATTATATGCACTCAACTGGTGTATATGTCTCGCTGTCCCCGTGGGGGGTTAGTGCTGTCATTGCACAGCATGCGGTACACTGTAGGCATTACTTAGGCTCTTTGCAGCGTCCCTACGGCCACTAGCTGTAACCCCTTTCATTCATTTTACAGGAACCTCCGTCCATATTCTCTTTTCTTCCATCTTACTTTCCTCAACCGTCTCTTAACGATTGTTTCGTAGCGCAAGTGTTTTGAGGTTTCTTCCTGTTACACCTTTCAAACCTTTCTATCTCAATTATGTTTTAGCGCTGAATGGCCTGATAGGTCCCAGCGCTTGGGCTTTGGTTTAAATTCTACTTATATTCTGTTCTATTCTGTCACGTTGTCTCTCGGTCTGCCTGATTGTGTGTGTGTATTTTGCAATTGTGAAATTTACTGTGATTGTGTGTGTGTGTATTCTGCAATTGTGGAATTTACAGTGATTGTGTGTGTGGATTCTGCAATTGTGAAATTTACAGTGATTGTGTGTGTGTGGATTCTGCAATTTGTGATTGTGTGTGTATTTTGCAATTGGGAAATTTACAGTGATTGTGTGTGTGGATTCTGCAAGTTGTGATTGTGTATGTGTGTGGATTCTGCAATTGTGAAATTTACAGTGATTGTGTGTGTGTGATTCTGCAATTGTGGAATTTACAGTGATTGTGTGTGTGGATTCTGCAATTGTGAAATTTACAGTGATTGTGTGTGTGTGGATTCTGCAATTGTGAAATTTACAGTGATTGTGTGTGTGTATTTTGCAATTGGGAAATTTACAGTGATTGTGTATGTGTGTGGATTCTGCAATGTGAAATTTACAGTGATTGTGTATGTGTGTGGATTCTGCAATTGTGAAATTTACAGTGATTGTGTGTGTGGATTCTGCAATTGTGAAATTTACAGTGATTGTGTATGTGTGTGTCTTCTGCAATTGTGAAATTTACATTCCAAAGCCATCGGATTTACCTTTCCCGTTGTTAATGAGTCCTACCTGACGACGCCACGTTCGCGGTCAAATGCAAAACGGAAATGCAGCGGCCCAGCCAAATTATTCGGGGACCCGTTCTTCATTTTTAATGCGTCAATTAAGCGGATTCCGTTATTATAAGCGTTCCTTCATTCATCTTGCAGGTTATTTTTAGCATTTTAGGGGTCTGGGTACTTTTTGGTGGTCACGTTGGTAGTGTTAAGTAGAGTTACTTTATTATTACTCATATTATTTGTATTCACAGCAGTTCATGAATCAAGACGAAAATTTTATGCAGTGACGTCAGTCGTTAGGGGTGAGGTTGCTAACCCCACGCCTTCTTTTTTGGAATATAAAATTTAGGCCAAAAGGTCAAGCACTGGGACCTATGAGGTCATTCAGCGCTGAAAGGGAAATTAAAGAGTAGAAAGCTTTGAAAGGTGTAACGAGGGAAACCTCGCAGTTGTTAAGCATACCTTAGTTCAACCAGACCACTGAGCTGATTAACAGCTCTCCTAGAGATGGCTGGCCCGAAGGATTAGATTTATTTTACGTGGCTAAGAACCAATTGGTTGCCTAGCCAACGGGACCTACAGCTTATTGTGGAATCCGAACCACATTATAACGAGAAATGAATTTCTATCACCAGAAATAAATTCCTCTATTTCTTCATTGGCCGGTCGGACAATCGAACGCGGGACCTGCAGAGTGCTAGCCGAAGACGTTAACCACCCGTCCAATGAGATCAGATGATTATTACAAAATAGTAAAGAAAAAGTTTTGGGGGGAACTGCCTGGAATTATTTGCAGTTCTGATTAAAACTAAAGTAAAAAATCGTAGTTAAGTTATCTGCACTTTTTATTGAATTTGAATTTCTAAGTTTATACTCTACATTATATCAGTTTATCCTGCAGTTCAACTCTGCCTTCATGAATGAAATTCATAGACTGCAAATTGATCTCTTGCAGAGGCAGCGACATGCTTCCTCCTCTGGGTACATTTCTCTCAGACAGGTTTATCGGTGGTGCCTGAAATAGCATGTCTTCGCACCACCTATAAGCATTCCGTGCTCTTACAAAATTATGCAAAATGCTACATGCTTGTATCTTATTCTCAACAAAAATGGTGTTAACGTTGATGGGTCTGTGGAATGTACGCCATTTATATATACTATATATATATATATTATTTATACATACATACATATATATATATATATATATATATATATATATATATATATATATATATATATATATATATAATACATATATATTATATGTATGTGTAAACATATATATACATACGTTATATTTATAATATATACATACATGTGTGTGGATGTATGTATCCATAATTACACATAAATGAATACATTCAGGATTATGTTGTTTAATGAACTATCATCCTTATTCAGTGTAAGTAAATTGTCAAATTACTTTATGGTCATTCAGAAATAAATGAAGAACCTAGGCTCACATTCTCTCAGGTTTGGATACAGTGTTTTCAACGTATGTTACTCATGTTATTTCTCCTCGTTGCCGCCTTGTGTGAACAGGACCTTAGTAATGCCTACAGTGCACCGCGTGAGGTACACTGACTGCACTACCACCACTATGGGGTTTGTTTTGAGCCAAGCAAACGTTGGAGCCCACTGAAGAGCTGGGCGAACTGATGGGCTTGGAAGACAGCAGGGAAGGTGCAAAGCTAAGGTTGAAAGCAGGATAAAAGCAGCTTCAACCCCTCTCATTCCTTTTACTGTACTTCCGTTCATATTCTCTTTCTTCCACCTTCCTTTCCACCCTCTCCTGACAACTGATTCATAGTGCAACTGCTTTGAGGTTTTCCTCCTGTTACACCTTTCAGACCTTTCTACTCTCAGTTTCTGTTTCAGCGCTGAATGACCTCGTTGGTCCCAGCGCTTGCCTTTGGCATAAATTCTGTATTCCATTCCTTATTCTCTTTCTTCCATCTGACTGCCTCCGGCCGGCCAATGAAGAATTAGAGGAATCTATTTCTGGTGATAGAAATTCCACAATAAGCTGTAAGGCCCCGTTGCTAGGTAACCAATTGGTTCTCAGCCACGTAAAATAAGTCTAATCCTTCGGGCCAGCCCTAGGAGAGCTGTTAATCAGCTCAGTGGTCTGGTTAAACTAAGGTATACTTAACTTTTTTGCACCCTCTCCTAACAATTATTTAATTATGCAACTGCTTTGAGATTTTCCTCCTGTTACACCTTTCAAACCACCTTTAATCTCAGTTTTCCTTTCAGCTTTAAATCATATTCTAATTCTGATTCTAACCCCTAAGCCTAGAGGTAGCGGTGGAAATTAAAGAAGAGGAAGACTAGGTTGCCAGTCATTGTTTTTCAAAATAAAACTCATCACGGTTACTTATTTATCTGTCGACAGGAGGACGGCATCGAATACTTCAACACGGTGGTGGTCCAACCCCACAGAAAACTCGTGACGAACCAGGGACGGGGATACCACATACGATGTAAATACCAGACTCAGGAGAAGACGGTCACCAATGCCTTCAACGTCAGGTAAGAGAAAAGAATCACTCGTTTTACTCTTCATAGTAGACGCGTGTCAACGCTTTGAGAGTTTGTTTGCAATCGTTTCAGTCGTACTTTAGGTGTAAAAGAGATTATTCTAGTCATCTTCCTATACTTCCCTCTTCCTGCTTATTCAGATGTTTATGGCAAAAGTCTAAACTCTGTTGATAATTCACCTGACGCCATCTGTGAATTACAGAAATAATGGGGATAATATTCCAAGCCGTTAAAGATTACTCCAATTATTTGCCTTGCAATTAATATTTCAGTGTAATATCGACAAGCTTCCCATACCAAAACAATTAATATTGTTATCACGAAAGTGTGTGTCTGTTTAACAGACACCTTTGATAATATTTTTGTGCGCTATCACTTTAAAAAAATGTATCAGCTCAATGCCCCCGTATAATTGTAGAAAAAAATGTATCAGCTCAATGCCCCCGTATAATTGTAGAAAAAAATGTATCAGCTCAATGGCCCCGTGTAATTGTAGAAAAAATGTATCAGCTCAATGCCCCCGTATAATTGTAGGAAAAAATGTATCAGCTCAGTGGCCCCGTGTAATTGTAGCAGCCATGCCCAGCTCATTTCTTATTCAAAGATTAAATTTAATTTAGATTCCCGTATGCACTAACGTTGGACTGAGGTGCAAGTTTTGATAGCATCTTGCAAGACACCTGGTTTCTCAAGCTTTTAAACGATTTTACGGTTATACGAATCAGTTTTTCTGAAGTCACTTGACTGCCGGTATTATCAACTTCTTCCCTTCATTATTTTAAGGCCTCTTCGGCCTATTCAGATTGTGGAAATATGCCGAAACGCAGTGCTATAAAAAGAAAAGCGACAACTGTCTTGCGCAAATTGAGTTATGGTAGTTTCCTAGTTAAAAGTCGAGAGAAGCAAGCAAGCACTTTCTAATGGAGAGAGTAAATAAAAATGACTAGCGAGACGCCATCTTACATCTTGGGGTAACCCGTCATTCAGGGAGAGAGAGAGAGAGAGAGAGACTGTTTAATCGTACGATCTTTCGGTGCTATTCAACTTCTAAAACACCCTTTTTTTCGGTCTTCCTCCTCTGAGCAGCGTTCAGCGCTCATCCCCTATTATACATCGCCTATTAGGCGTTATGCTCAGCCGTGAAATAACCCAGGAAGTGAGGGGAAAACCTGGCGGCTCGAGTCATAAAAAAAAAAAAAAAAGTCGTCGAGTAACGGATTATCTACCGAGTGTCGAGTCGCACCCTCCCTCTCCCTCCAATGAGCCATTCCCCGCCTTGGTGGTGGAATGTCTTTCGATGTTAAAATGCTAGTTTGGGCAGAGTCCCGAGGTCCAGACTTGCCTCCTAATCCGTTTTGCACCTTACTATATTTAGAACAAGAGCCCGTGCTGGCTTTAAACCGTTTAATCCAAACCAACCAATCGGTTTCAAGTGTTCCCGTTTTAAGAGTTCAGTGATGTTTCTCGTCATCTGTTTTTAGTAATGCTTCAAGGGAAGTCATATATCATTGTTGTGAGTGGCTTTTTATTCTTCTTCCTCCTCTGATTATCGTTATTCCTCATATATGCTGTTATGAATAAAGCGGCGCAAACATGTGATAGAGTGAAAAACAAAATAGACAAAATTCGTAAGAAACGTAAAGGCGCGCACTCGCTAACGTACGCAGAAGCCTCATTAACATAGCGGCGGAAGAACGGAAGGCAAAAGTGAAGCGTGATGATGATTCGGGAGGAAGCGCAGAACATCAACGCTTCATAGACGCTGGTGGTGATAATTGGCCGGGGCTGACACTTTGCAAGAAGGCGCATGCAAAGTCACTGTTATCCATGAGCGGCGCAGAAATCGAATTAATGTGTATGTCAGTGCTGTGATGGCGGCGGGAAGGTGATTGTATTTTCTCTCTCACTTTCTCTGAATATTTATCTCTATTTGAAGGTAGATTTCAAAATCACTATAATGGCCTTGTTTATTTGCGTAGTCTTATGTGAGTAATTTTTTATATCATTACATTTATTCTTTAGAGTTCGTGCGGGCATTACATTCCGTCGGTTGTCAATAAACCGATTTGTTGTTTCAAAATTTACACTTTATAATACCAACTTCTCTTTCAGGTCATAAACTCTTTAATCACTAACCAGTAACTTGGATAAAATGTTGCCTGCTGATTCTAGACACTTTCAAACTAACCAATTAAACCTTAGAATAAACCATTATAGCTTGTACTATAAGTATAACTAACTCTTTATAACCCCCGTTATAAAACTAGTATAATATTTAGTAGATCTAAACCCCGCATTGATAACTTATTATAACCAAAATACTGATTTTCTATCGTGGCTGATGTCTCGAACGTTGGGTCTCTTGAGAGCGAAATGTATGGGTGCCGATCTTTTCATACAAAAATAAATTTAAGGGAATTCATGCTCATTTTTTTGTACATTTTTGCGACGAATGATGTTATCTGTCAAAAATATATATTTGAATTTTGGTTTCCCGCATATTGGCAAATTTCCGATGGGAGTAATTCTTAAAAATAAATTTTTTTTGACCAAGTGATCGGTAGAGAAAGATTCCGTGCAAACTTTCGTCACTGGTGTTGATTTCTGCTTATCGACAGTCATTTACTGGGAGTGGTACATTAAAGTTTAAAGTGTTTTAAGTAATTTTATTAGAATTTTTTAATGATATATATTACAAAATGACAGATTTTAGCCCGTTTTGATGGCACCAAAGCGCAGTAGCGTCGAGGGACCCTTCGTCGAATCCTGTGTGACGTCATAAACAGTAGACCTAACGTAGCTGAATATTTACAGCTTTTAGAAGCTCACACCTACGTCAAAGCTCCTCTTTACTTGTTCCTAAATACTAAAAAAAAAGTAATTCATGCCAATACTTGACTTAGAAATAGAAAAAGATAAAACTGAAGCCTCTTTATGGCTGTTAGTAACTTGAAAGTGGGTGTGTTCTTCCCGAAAGCCGTTTGATATTTAGATGATTTAGATATTAGGTTTTAGATGGGAGTTAGTTAGATTGGCTTTTTAGATGATGTAGAGTTGCATTTTCAGATCTTGACCTGTTAATTTGGATGGCCTATCACTAAAACTAATATCATAAGGATAGATTTTATCCATATATATATATATATATATATATATATATATATATATATATATATATATATATATATATATATATATATATATATATATATATATATATATATATATATATTATATATATATATGAACTATGAACACATGGGTATGTGTTTCATGGAAATAAATTTGACTCGCATTGGGATTGAACTGCAGTGTCTCAAATGAAAGGCTAGGGCGCTACCAGTTGACCCACACGTCAGAAAAGAAGTTGGAACCCGAGTAATTCTGCCCAACAGAATTACTTATGTTCCAACATCTTCTCTGACTTGTTTGGGTCAACTGGTAGCACCCTAGCCTTTCATTTGAAACACTGCGGTTCAATCCCAATGTGTCATAAATTGCTGTATATATATTTAACTGTAAAATGTTTGTACACATTCAAGTTAACTTCAAATGAACATAAGAATTAACATCAGAATTAAGTTTTAAGAAGTTTTTAATTCATGTGGATAATTTTACTAATTTGGCTTAAGACGTTTTTCATTCATTCATTAATCAGAAGTAATGTTTGTATTTATTAATATCTTCTCTGTTATGATGCTTTTGTTATTTGTACATTCATACAGTATCTAAAAATATATTTATAAATTTCTTAAGAGTGCTCTGATTTAAATAAAATTCTATACCACACTCAACCATGGCTGAGTGGATAAGGTCAGCTAACTTGCTCAAACCCAAAACAACATGCATTCAAATCCTGTCCAGGAAGTAGGGTGTATGATATTCCCAAAGTATGTGAAATCTATACAGTATTATATTTTGAGTTTTTGTGGCTTAATATCATCATGAGAGACGAAAGATCACATTTTGACGAAAAGTGACTCGAAGATGACCAGTAGATATTTAACGACCAATGTTTTTCCAATCACTTTGTCAACGTAATTGTTATTACCAGCTGCTGTTACAATTCCTGTTATTAATTTTACCAAAACTGTTGTTAGTTGTTACTAATTTTCCTCACGAAGCTCCTTAGTTTTCACACGAAGCACGCGCTGAGAATAACTTAGTCAGAACTGCACGCACTGAACGGCTCCCCAAAACACAAAGCGACTTCTCACAAGCTTTTGTCAGGGGCGTTGGAGCACTGCATGATCAACACAGTAACCGACAGTAGGCGCTTGTAGTATGTTATCACTGTCGTTGTGTTTTGTAATGCCTAGAGCAAAGAATTATGTCTGTGAGATAGGTTACAAATTTTACAGACATACTAATCACTTTTTTTTTTTGCCTCTATTCATGTAGTTTTATTGCCTTTTCTATGATAAATTGTTTTACACAACAGGACTAACTAACATATGCAGACATGAATATATTCGTTTGTTGTACATTAAGCCAGCCTTGTGTTGGCACAGGCTCTTGCCCTAGTGCAGCCAAGCGTACATACAAACACACATATGTAAATAAACTAAAAAAAAATAACATTGATGATAGTATTATTCGTACGAAGTTTAAAATCACACACCAACAGTCCAACTAACCATTCTGTAGTGGGGAGGCAGCAACAGATGTTGAAAAATATGGCCTTTTTGCATGGAGCATCTTTGTGTACATAGTACTAACAAAAAGATTGCTTTCAATGATAGGGGCCATGTGTAATGTGTCGATCATCTATGTGATTATATGATTTATGTATATATTTTTGTTTAATATTTGATAGTTAATGAGTTTGTTTTATTGAATCATTATATAAAGGCTCAAGAACACTTACTTTTTTTATAAATTTTTTCTTGGTTCTGAAAAAAATGCTTTGTAAAAAAATTTTCGTTGCAGAACCAATGCTTTGGAGTTGAATTTTCTTAAAAGTCTGTGTTAGTGGCCCATTGTGACCTAATTAGTGAAATTCTGAAAATCCAGTCTTTTTTTTTCTAACATTCACTTTGAAATTAGGAAACAAAAACTTTTGAGCTGGTTTGTATTCAGTCCATAGTTTTCATTATAATTTCACCCTTTTGGCCCTCTATTTTTAATTTGGAAAGCTGAAGAGTTTGTACATAATTTGTTAGTCTGAAACACAACAGCCTCTGAGGAATACTGAGGTCTAATCCATTATTTAAATTCTCTAAAACAGAAGCAGATACAGTAGTTTAAAAACATCTGTAAGCTATTTCTTTTCAAGTCCAAAATACCAAAGCCTTTTCTGGGAACATAAGCATTTTTTACCGACTTTTTTTTAACTTCCGAGTAACTAAAGCTAGTTTGAAGTTCCGAACCCATTTGTACGCTTTTTTCCTTTGAGTCATAACGTACTAAAACCTCCTAAAGGATAATTTAACCAGCCTTGTATCGTGTGTCACTTTTGGTGTGCTTAGCCAAACAGTGCAATTACCAGACAGACAGCAGGGAATTGAAATAAATAGTTGTACTAAGCAAGTCTTCTCACCACAGTGGAGACTTCGTGACCGATGTCGAATGGAAGGCACCCAATGGATCAAGGTGAGTTCTGTTGCACGTAACCAAGATGAGGGTGCGTTCAGGTGGATCCCAGTATGTTCATGACTTTGAGGGTTGTTAATTGTAGATTAACCCAACCTTTCATTTGACTTTTAACCATCACTTAGACTAGACGTTGTTGATCTTCGTAGGAAGTAACAAATTTTTTTTTTTGCCAGAGGACCACTTTTAGTTTTAGACAACCTTATATGTCTACCCAAGTGACTGTATTTTGATTTAGGGTCTCTTTCCAGCCCATAAATGGTTCAGATCTAGTGATCACTGGAAATCTTTGTCATAGTAATGTGTACAGGGATGGAAATAAAAATTGTCATGCAGTGAAATCTTGAACTGTTGATTTAGTAATGTTTTTGGATACGATTTCCACTGAAATCCTACAAATATGTGAACCAAGACTTGAGAAAAAAATGTTCTTAGTGTTTATCCCTGACTCTACAGTGCTTAACATGAATCTGTTTCATCGTTTATGTATTTATATGCATTCAAATAAGTATACATATGAGCCAAGATAATTTTTTACAGGTACCATTCCGTTTAAGCATAATAGTTCAGCATTGAAAGTATTTCTTTCTCTGCCTGTGGTTCAAAGCCCAACAGGGAAAATACAAACCTTAATTTTATTTCCCATTGGGATTTTTAAAGGATATAGTGGTCGAAATCATGTCCAAGAATTTCGGGAAAGCACAAGTCAAGATTTGTTGTATTTTTCTGGATTTTGTGATCGTGACCCATAGATTACAATAAAAATTATCGTAATTAACCAAGTCAGATGCCATTGTGAACAGTCACTAGTATTCAGATTAGACTTCAGGTTCAGGTCAATCATAAAGACAGTCTTTTTACCCAATAGACTTTGACCACTGATGATAAATTAATGCTTCAAATTCTTGCATTTTGACTGACGTTAAATCTTAACTATGATGTTTAATACATCGTACATACATACAGTATATTAATGCCACAAAAGGTAAGCAGTTTGAATCAAATACAGTAGGTAATAATGTTCATGCATGTTGCATGAAAAGATGATGATGGAGGAAGGAATGGAATGCATGGTACGTCATCTGTGTACTTCCCGGTGGTCGTTCAAGTGATTCTCCTCTGAGGTCTAAAGAGGTTTTCAGTCTCCTGCAGTAATGGTGGCACTCATTACACTATACTGCAGCTCTCATTCTGTGCCTTTCAATCTCTTTAATATCCTTCGAGATTTCAAAGCCTTGTCTTGCATGTGAACGGGCTCAGGTCGTCAGTCGCAGTATATTTCAATAAATTACAATAATCTTGTGAGAAGAATAACCAAACAATAAACAGATTAACATTTTCCTTTTCCCCCGTTATTAACATAGGTATGTAGACACTAACAAACGCCTAGGCATCCCTGTTTCTCAAATTTTGTAAACAGAGAACTCCTCTTCTTCCCTCTCGCCATGCAGCTTTGTGGGCACGACTCCACTGACAGCCACAGCACCTATGCCAGGATGCTACATGAGGATCTTTGCCGGCTCCCCGGCGGACAAAGCCGTGGCGGAGAACGTGCGCATCGGAGATCCCCTCACTATGGTCATAACCCTCGACGATCAGGAAATCTACGGCATGAAGGTCACAGACTGCCTCGTCCGAGACGGCCTGGGATGGGGAGAACAAATGCTCATCAACAGTGAAGGGTATGTGGAGGAAGTGTAATGAAGGAAGAAAGGTGATTGTTTGGCAAATGGGAAATTAGCGTTTGAAGAGAAAGGAGATTATTTGGAGGTGGAGGTATTGACTATTGAAAGATAGATTAAAGTGAAAGGCTCAACATTTAATGGAAGCAGAGATTTGATTAGTGGAGGTGAGAGTTGGGGAGAAGTGAGTCTATAATGGAAGGGATGTTTAGTACTGGTGAAAGGGACATAATTGGTTTGTATTGGGAAGTAGGGAGTGTGATGGAAAGGGCAATTCAGGGAAAACTACGTGTCTAAAGGGGTGTAGCAAGAAAATTGTAGGAGAAGGGTGAGCAGGGGAAGTAGGGAGAGAGAGAGAGAGAGAAGTGAGCATTTGGAGACAGGAAAATCAGGAAAATTATTGATGGTTGTGTTCTGGGGAGAGAGGCAGCGAGAGGGAGATTAATAGAGAAGGCTCTGCACCAGAGGAAAGTGGGACTGATTGGGGGAGAACATTGAATATTCATCACCAAGAAGATTAAAGGAGGATAGTAAGTTACAGAGAAAGGAAGATGAGTGAGTATTTATTGTAAGGGAGATAAGGAATGTTGAGTCATTACAGAAGGGGAGAATGAAGTGAATGCATTGATTGATACTTGACATACACTGAGAATCAAAGATCTTGCAAGCATATTACTAAAGCGCTTTCTCTGTATATCAAAGTAGTTTAGTTAGCTGAAGCCACTGGGAAAGTTATAAATGAAATGACAGATTGCCAAGTACTTTTGTGTATTTTAACACATCTTTGGGGCACAATGTTAAAACACGAAAGTACTTTGGCACTCTGTCGTTTTATTTTTAACTTTCCCAGTGGCTTCAGCTATTAAACTAAATCACACGCTTACTTTTGTGATTTCTTAGTATATAAAAGCATGTACATATAAGGTCAGCTACTTTTATCACTCATGAACATTAATTGCAGTTGTCCAGTCGACTACGAGATTTTGGGCACCTTTGAGTACTCAGCGTCCAAGACCACAGCTGCAGTTCGTTTCCAGGCACACAAGTTCCCTTACACCTCTTCAGTGTATTACCAGTGCAACGTCAAGCTCTGCATTAAAAACGCAGGAGGCTGCGATGATGTGGTGAGTAATTTTTGTAAAAATCTAAGCATGATTAATTTTGACATCCAGGTGAACAGGCATTACATAAGCTCTTGGGATCAGCACATGCACAGAACAAAATTCATTCCAAGACCAATTGGAGTCTTGGTGTGAGTTGCAGTAGGTCACAACAAGGCCCAAGAGGTCCACAGTGTTGAGGAATCATTTGCCTAGTAGATTCTTGTGGTTGCTTACTAGGTATATAACATTTCAAGGGTCTTATATTCTTATGTCAATTGTCTTCATAACAGTTACATTCATCTTGAAATGGATTACACATGGCCATGCTTGGATGTTTTTGCAGTGGAACACAATGTGTTTTGTATAAAATGCTTATAACTCGACAGACATCACATCAGTGTGAAGAAATACTTAATGATTCCTGTTTTTGTGAGAAGACCACCTGTTGTAAAGCCTATGAGTGCTTGAATTAGGCTAAATGACAATACTTCTTATACTAAATATTGATCTCTGTAAGCTGGCCATCTATTTTAGGTAATACTTGAATACCGTACATCACATTTTATACTCATCTTTATATCAGCATGGATAAATTAGTATTCTTGTGCTGTAAGTTGCTCATTTCAAAATTATGTAAGTCTTACGTGCCACCTGTTAGCACCTGGATTAGGGTCCTAAACTCAGCTATGATGGAATCACCAGAAAGATAATTTTAGCTGAGACTGTAATGACATCTTGTATACATAGTAGACTGTTTTGCAGAATATGAAACGAGGAAACAAAACCCAATGGCTGGGAATTGGGAGTCAGAGCAAAGGTACCAAAGAAAGGTGAGCTGACTGACTGTCGTAACAGTAGAGTTACTGCACTTGCATTGATTGTCAAGCAAACTTTCAATATGCATATTCTCAAGAGGTTGGAGAAGGACATTAACAAAATGCTTCTAGACGAAAATACTGGTTTTAGGAAAGGCAGGAGTTGTACAGATAAAATGTGTTGAGATTTATTGTGCAGTAGTGTATGGAATGTAAAAATCCCTTCTGATTGCTTTTGTTAAGATGGTGTTTGACAGCAACCACAGAACAGTGTTATTGAAGGTCTTCCATCACTGGGGCATTCTGTTAAATATGTAAAGCTGATTGAAATTATTCATGAACAAGTAAATACAAAGTTAATGTTGATGGGGCCCTATCAAGTGAATATGCAGTAAATAGTGGGGTGCTACAAAGGAATATTATTTTACCTTTGTGTTTTTCCTTCTCATAATTTTATTAAGGAAAAAATGGTTGGAGATGGAAGGTAAGATGCAGCCTGGGTTAACGAAAGTTGATTGACTGAGAATATAAGGATGATGCAGTTATAATCAGCAGAACCCCTAAAGATTTACAAAGCTTGCATAAGAGAATGCACTAGATATCTAGAGAGAGATGGGACTCAAAATAACCTAAGAAAAACAGAAGTAATTAGGACAGAGTATGCACACAGGATGACAAAACAGATTGAGAAAGCTTAATGAGGTTGAATCATTCAAATATGTTTGAACAGCAATCTCCAACACAGGTTCATTTGAGTTGGAATTTGATGGAAAACTAGAAAAGCAGTCGAACAGTGGGCAGGCTGAATAAGATTTGGTACTGTAATACAAAAGTAAGATTATATACAAGTCTAGTACAATCTTTGTTGCTACACGGACTTGAATAATGGTATGATGAGACTATAAATGATTTTGTCAATCTAAGAAAAAAGCTTTAAGAAGAACGTTAGGAGTTTGATGGTAATGTAGAGCTGGATATGGTTAAGATGATGGGAAGATGGAGATGGCTACGACATTGTGCTATGCACAACCCTTAGAAGAACAGAATGTGATATTGTTAGCTCAGCTCCTGTAAGCACCATATGAGTTGTCAGTCCCAGTCTTACATGAATGAGGACTATGAGTAGGAAGGCTGGAGAAGAGTGGAACTGTGGAAGAAAGAGTAAAGACACAAGATATGGAATTTCACAGATGCTCTTTGGGCCATGCAGCTCGGAGGAGTCTGTCATCATCATATTACCTGTCATTCTTGTAACTTATAACTACAGTACTGCAACTTACTTGGTAATCTTTTGTAACCACTGTCCTGTCTCAAGTCCTTAACATCGTTTAACTATACTGTAATTAAATTTCTTGTATTTTAGTGCAATACATGTTACTCTAGTTATATTGTACAATTTCATTGTATTACTACTCATGTAACCAAATAACAACTGGTCAGTATCTGTTTATTGTATAATAAAAAATTGCTTGGCCAGTTTGACAAAGACACTACCAAGTGTCTTCATTATAACCCTTGCATGTTTCTGCTAACTTTGCTTAAACTTCGTTTTGCAGCCTCCTGTTTGCGTGGAGGGTGGGAACATTCTGCGCCGTCGCCGAAGGGACGTTGCCGAAATCGATGGCAATGGTACCCTGAAGGGGACTGAAGCTGAGGTGGACGAGAACCTGACAATTGAAGTGTTTACTGGCTTATATGTCAATGAGGACGATGAGGTAATTCCTTCTTTTGACATTCACGAATGTGCATTAGCTAATATGTCTTGACCGCAGATTTTGTCGTATACTTGTTTCTGAAGTTTGTTTAATGTAGCAGCCTGCAATCTACATTGGCTAGTGGGTGTTCCTTGTTCGTATGAGGGTCAGAATGAAAACATTTCAGCCATTATATAAATTTTCATAAAATTACTATTTGATACTTACCTACTGTTAAAGATACCTCATATCTCCTCGCCTATTGGCACAGGGATATAAGCTATCTTGAACAGTATGTAAGAATTACCCCCAATAAAAAGGAATATGACATATTACCTGAAGTGTAAAGCATATGCATCACCTATTGCATTTGTGAATATTAAATTCACAAATATTAAATGCTCTTTGATATCACATTAAGCATGTACAAATGAGGCTCCTCTCCCCAAATTCCATGTATTTATGATCTTTCATTTTCCAGCTCCCTGAGCCAGAGGGTGCTGCCGAGACGCTGACCCCCATCCGGGAGGAGATTGAAGAAGACCCCAACACCTTCTGTCTTTCTCCAAAGACTTTCGCAATTGGCATTGCCATTGCCGGGCTTATCCTCATGGTAGCAGTCATAGCTGCTATCCTCATCCTCATCTCGAGGCGACGCAGGAGAAAGGAGGACTCCACCACTGGTTCCTCGATTTACTCAAGTCCTTACACCAACACGGCTTACAGTCACTCTTCTTAAAGCAGCTAGACATGGAGGAAGTGTGTCCCAGTCCTGGCAAAATTACAGTTGTTTTCTCTAATGCAGTGTCAGAATCTGCCTGTAAGTTTGGTATTGTTGAACTCCTCTGCTCCCAGCCCATCTGTATATCAATACATGCCTTGAAGAAGGTTTATAGGAACTCCAGTTTGCAATTCGAGAATCAAGGCATGAAAATATAAAACTTGATAGATGTACTACACAGTATATCTTCAAAAAAAATTATAGACAGGGGAAATTAGAACAGGATATTTGGTGACTCAAAGGAAGTGTGCTGAGAGAGTGATTTAAAGTTGTAAAAGATGAACTGAAAAAAAGGATCTTCGTTGCAAGTGATGTGGAAAGAGAGGAAGACCTTTTTCATAGCTGTGATAGCACCTCAAGAGAGTCTGTTGAATCGTCGGAGAATTAGCACAATTGTTACAGAAGGCCAAATAAAAATAAAGGATTGTTATCCAGAGTGAAGGCAGGTACAGTAATGAGTATTTCCATGTGCTGTACTTGATAAAAAGTCAACAGAGAACTTGAACAAAATTCTTCACCATGACGAGATAACCACTCGGTTGTATCTGACACTCTGTGTACTGTATATTCCAAGTACCATTATGTACATTTTCATGTAACCCAAAATAACCATCAGCTATACATTAAACTAAACATAAAACGGTGCTCCGGAGAAAATACTTGTAAAAATAACAAAAAGGATGACAATCACCTTAACTCTGACCTAAAAGCTTACATACATTCTCTTATCAATAGGATCTGTTAAATGTTTTAACTTGAATTAACCAAGGTTAAAGAAACATCTCCGCAAACTCACTAACCGGTTGTGATGTTGATGCTTAAGAAGATGTTGATGGGATTCTCTAAAAGACTGAGCAGCTACGACTTTGGACGTCAGGCATGGGAATTACTGCTAGCGGGTAGTAATTCCTCGTCACTGTCACTTAACGTGGTCAACAGAATTTGGCTTTTGAGTGAAGCAAACAAGGATTGTGTCGTAATACCTATACTCCACATGTTTGTTTTCAATATAATGTTGAGTATCAACAGACGGCTGCCAAAAGTAACCATAATCAGAGTCGTCGCTGCTTGGCAAGAGTCTCCTTCCTCTTCTATGTCTCTGTCATGTTCCGTTCACAAGCCATTCTGCTTGTACCTAATTTAATAGAAGTTTAAGTTTACTGCGGCATAAGCGACTTAATAAGCGAGACAACTTGCTGGAGTCTTTTCTTACAAAGATGAGCAGCAGGTAGCTGGTGTAGTTGTTTAGTTTTTCCTTTAGTTGGTGAAAGTCAGACCGTGTCCCTCTTTGTTGTAAAACAGAACTGGAAGTGATCCTCCGGATTACTCCTAAATGAGTCATAAAAACTGATTAGCCTTTGTTCCTCTCCTTACGGAGCAAATGTATTTCATGTTAAATTGACCCATGAAATCAGCTGGAAATTCTACTGGCAACATTGGAAGTAGTCTTATCAAAAGTGTTTCACCATTCAATTTAAATCGAGAGGGATGTGGCCATTGCTGAGTCTGTCCTGAAATGTTTTCTTGGCAGTTTAATATTTTTCTAATTACATCAGTATTCTTCACAGCATGCAAGTAGGAAGTCTTCCAAAACTGAACAACATTCAGGTTTAAAAAAAAGAAGGCTTTCTGAAATTTTTACGGACATATTTGCAATGCCCATATCCTCACTATAGTGTAGCTATAGTTTAGTGCCATAAGCCATGGGCTTACTGATACTTAACATTTTGAAAACACACCAGTCGTGGGATTTTTCATCTTTCGTTTCTTTTTATTTATTGTGCTTTTATTTTTCTTCATTAGGATGCCCAATGATAAAAGGTACAAAAGTAATAAACCCTTTCTGAACTTTGTGCTCATTTTGTGACAAATGTGAGCGCTCTCAAGTTACAGGGTTGTACTTGACAGATAAGTATCACTTTTGACTTGTTCTTGGTAATGGCTTGCTTGAAAAGTTTTAATACTGTGAGGATAAATTTAATTCGTGTCTGTGTGATCGTAAACGCAAAAATCTGTTATTAATAATCTTCGTTATATGGAATTTTAAATGTTTACTGTTGGAAAACCACAGTCAAACAAACTTGTGTAAAATCTTTTATATATGAAATTTGTTTCTACAAATATGAAACTAGTAGTAATCACCCCAGGTTTGCATATGTTCCGAAATGCCGCTTGGTTGCGTTAAATTCACTTGCGAACAAAAATACAGGTTATGTGCTAAAATATGAGTGTACCACTGGGATCTGTTATCCTAAAGGGATTTAGCGAGGTTTAGTTGAAGTTGAATGAAGGGTGCGGTCTGAATCTGTGCAGGTTTCTTTGAACAACATTTGACTTTCTGTAGGTTAACTGTTGCCGTAACATGGACACAGCATAATAGTAGTGTTAAAATCATTCATCTCTTTTCCGAAGAGACGGATGCCCTTGAAAAGGTGTACTAATGTAAGTAGTATACCTAGCATGCTATGTAGCATTCATTAATTTATGTAACCGTTTTTTTTTTTTAATAGCAAATTAGGAGTTATCTGTGAAATACTGGTAACTTGAACCACTGATGTAAGGCAGATTATGCCTCTATGTGTTTTTCATTTGGATTATTTCTTGTGTAACACTTTATGTATGTTCTAACTTATATAACTGACAGCCCCAAGTGGCAGCTATTATTTTTAAGCTTATTTTAATGTACGTTTAATTAAAAACAACATGTGGTTTTGCAAATTCAGACACTGGTTTACAGATGCATTGCTTCCACATCACTTTATCTTGTCATGTCACTGCTTCTGCTGCTGTTGCAATTGCAAAAGCATACCATCATTACCTAATGCATCTCTAAATCTATGTCTGGCGAAGTGTATACCACGGGAACTATTGCCAAATAATCATGAGCATTGCGTGTATTTAACCCAAGCTATCATGATATACATTATGTTTGTTTATACTTGTCAAGTGTTTTCTTGATTAATAACTTAAAACCCCAAACTCTCTTCTTGGTATGTTGTTTTGAAGCTGTAGATTAGAATTCTATTGTCTTGGTTTTGCAGATATAGACGAGGATACGTCCACACACTAAGTGTATGCATACACAGTGCGCTCTGATAGAGTGGGCTTTATCCTTTATGTAATATTGGTGCTATGTTGCACAGACTCTGCCAATAGATAAAAGGGGTTCCAAAAGCTATTGAGGGTCCTTTTTAATGGGGTTAAAAGTCTAAGCAACCTCTACGTGCAAAACTTGAGAGGGATAACTTTTGCAGTTGCAATTACATTGTATTTTTTTTTTAGATTGACTCGCACATAAATATTCAGAAACGATGATTAACACTCACCAAAGTAACTTGAGTTTTTTTTGTCAGTGAACGTAAACGATGCGTTGGGATCTGGCAAAGACGACTGTTCAACTCAAAAGAAGTCTCTCTTATTAGTTGTTGCGTCTTCCTCTCTCTGCTATGGAGGGTTGGTGATGGTTCTGTAGTTACTCCACCGGGGTCACCAAATAAAAGTAATGAATTTTTACATGGTGTTTCATTGTAATACTCCCCACTCCTTTGTCTTCAAAATAGCAGTCCATGACATCCTTAAATATAGCCATCAATTATCTTCTCAGTGTCTGAAATTTGCAATCTTATCTTAAAAGAATTTTTTTAAATTTTTAAAATAAACTACATTTTTCCTATACTGTATATCCAAACCTGAAGCCTTTTACACAATCATATTCTATGGTGCTAACTGGGGCAGCATTTTCAAGTCATTTCGTCAGACCAAATATAAGATCTTTCTCTTCAGGCGCGAGGTTTCGTCTTAACTTATAGTGTTGTGACCTCTGTGATGTTCCAAGGCCAAGCATGTTGATTATGAGAGACTGAAAAGACCTGTAATCTCTTCTACAGAGGGTGATAGTTCCTCGTGCTGAGTTTGGTATTTGTATAGGAACATAAATCTTCAGAATTAATAGATCCTAATACCCAAGTCTGCATGGGAGACACATCTCAGTAGGTAGAAATCATCACAAAATAAAAAATAATAACTACTGCATTGCTCTACAGTCAACCACTCACCTGTTAAAAAATACAAAGAGGGTCTCATCCTCTGGCTGTGGCCTTTGGATAGGTTACTCTTCTGTGTATTTCACTTGCACCAAATTATACCAAGATGAACACAGCCACAAGCTGTCTGCAGTCTGGAAGAAGAGAAGAAAATAGGGATGAGTCCAGACATTCCCTCATCCAGTCATACTCATATCCACACCAGCCGAAGGTGAAATATCGAGGGAGCACCTCGAGTCCTGAAGATTTGAGAGTGATGTTTGTTGCTCTCCCTAAGGATTCATGGGCTTTTGCATGATGTACCGAGCTGTGCTTCTTTCCGGATGGATGGTGCTATGCCCATTTGATTATCCCACAAAGATAGAAGGAAATTATGTTTTTAGACACATCTTCCTTTGGTCTGCTGATGGAAACTAACAGGCAACAATATTTGGGTAGATAATGTAGAGTTCTGTCCATGTAACACAACACAGCTCTCATTGAACACCTGAGCATTTTGTCTCAATCTACACCTACATGACCACATAGAGAGAGAATGGAGAAACAAACAAATACTGGGTCAGGAACTGACTGGTTTTGAGTTTTCACCACAGGAAAACACATTTCACCAATCCGAATGCTGGACTTTGTACAAGAGAAGATGCATCCTGATTATCCTTCTCACAGATAATATGGGTAGCAAAATGGCAGGCTTGAGGATTAAGTCCCCAGCTGAAGCTTCAACCAGGGGCTCAAACAACACCTGAGAAAGAGAAAAACCAGACAATGAGAGACATCCCTTTCCAGAGGCCTGACCTCATACGGTGGGAAAGAATGCTCAAAGCTCTTCATGAATATACAGCTTTCTCATGAACGAGAAATCCACGCTCTTTAACAAAATGATGGGTTCAGGGCAGAGTGACACCCCTTCATAGCAGAAACTGAGTGGAGCTTACCTCAGTGAAGGTAGCCAATGGACAAAGATGTTGGTCTCCAGCTGTGAGGAGAAAGGACATCCACAGACTGGTAGAACCTTGGCAGATGGGACTGACAAAAAAGAATGAACTGAAGGGGATCTCTTGCTCAGCATACCACTTGGCTTGGGGACAAGAAGAACCACAAGGTCCTGTACTAGCAGCAGCCTCGGGGTGAAGGGTGATGTGTTACCTCCTGAAGACACAAATCTTATTGGTCCTCTTCAGTTTGGAGCTGAACTTATGCCACTGAGATGACAACCATCCTTGCAACCCTTCAAAGGCAAATCCTTCAAGAAATCCTTGACCCTGCAAGAGGCACAATAAAGGTGAGAATCAATAATCAATGTCAAAGAACCAGAGGCAAGCACTCCCAAGTAGGTGCAACTACACACTGAGTTCTCTCTCACTGATGATGTGCTCACCAACAAATGTATAAACACAACATCACCAAAAACAGGTTTAAGATATTAATCACTTGAGTAACAAAAGAATGTTTCTACATCCTTAGTCAAGCTTCAATAAATGAACCAGCTTGCTCCTAAGCATACTTATATAAAAGACAAAGGTTTGTATGCCTCATCTGAACAGATTACAAGCCCATTACCTTCCTGAAAGCAATAAAGTTAAACTCAATACCTCAACAACTATAAGATATACCATCTATTACCTTCAGAGTGACTCTACAAACAGTCATTCTTACCAATACTAAAAATTATCCATTTTCCCATTGCTATGAAAATCCCACCCTTAACGCTTCAAAACTTTTCTTTTAACTGTCTTCAAAAAGGTTTATATGGGAATTCTGGGGATGCTCTACAACAGGCCCAGAGGAGACAAGAACCACATCGGAGAAAAAAAAATTGGCTTCATCTCAAAGGATACTCATCCTGGGACCGATCAAATAGAAGCTGTTGCATAGCTGAATTCAACAAATTACGAAATCTATCACTCTCTGACCTCCACCTCTCTTTGTTTTCTTTGGTCTTCTCCTGCTTAACCAAAGAACCACTTGAATGTTACCTCACTTCATTCCTCATCTATCATTCATGAGCTTACCTTTCAATTCCATAAATATGCAGAATATGTACATCATCACCACACTAAAGTTGGGACAATAGCTACAGACAGGTATTCCCACTCTGTGTGTACCCAGAGACAACTACCTTGGTATGAACTCAAACTCTGGAACAGTACGGAATGTCCTTCGCAGTCGGTACAATAGTCCACGGGTAATTCTGTCATACATCAAGAAGATGGCTTGATCTGACAAGCATAAACATGGAGTTTACTTCTGTCTTACATTAGCACCACTTGTGACAGATCCTTCCAGTATTTCAAAGTACACCTCCCTGTTATGGCAGCATTACAAGATAAATTAGGAAGAGACAACAGATGTTTATGAATTGCAGCAGGACGAAAATAGAGAAGAAAGAATGCACCTGCAATATAAACAAAGGGTTTCAAACATCAAAATCAATTCCATACAAAAAACTGTATATTTCCTGACTTCTGATGCAAAATAACTTATAAAAATCATCATAAATTACAAATAATCCACAAAACCTAACATACAACAACAGTAATCTATGCCCTAACCAAATAAATATAAGCTAGCCTAATTTATCTCACCACAATGTAACAAAAAACTGGTTTCAGTTGATTTCCACTTCCTGCATTATTATTCTGTAAAGAAACACTTCCTCCTAAATCTTTAACATTCATTAAAACATTTGAAACTCCTCTTACATTTGTTTGAGTAAATAATATATATCTAACATTAACAAATCAATTCTCATCACAAGATACTGTATATATCATTAACCTTTCCCTGTAATGACACCAGCAATGCAAATTCTCTCTCGCAAATTGTACTGCTGAAAAGGTCGAACTTCTACACAGTGACACAATTACTAAGCAATTTTCCACTTCTTATTTTGTAATACTTTGCTGGAAAAAACAGTAATTATTGACTAGATGTGACAATAAATATACATCTGAGAATGCGTGATGAAGTAAAATGTTAGTACGCTGAGCTATGGGCATAAGGGCATTACAGCACTACATTTTTATAAAAAAAAACAGCATTTGAGCATTTGCTACCAACTGTACAAGTTATTAATTACAAATATCCTGTCATAATTACTGTACACACACACACACAGTAACCTTAATGAACTGTAAGTAATGGGGACATGAAAGAGCTACAGGATGTGTACGACATTACATCTATGACACAACAAGTACAAAAATACATTCTCATCTCTTACAATAACAAGACACCTTGACCCCTAATGGTAATATCTCATAGCTCGTTATACCTACTTTGACCTACAAGATCAAAGTCCACTGAATTTTCTTCAAAAAAGCAATCATTAGGTCCATTTCATGATGAATATTGACTGCTGTACCATATTAAACCATCATTTCAAAATACATAGAGTAATTCGTAATAGTACCCTGACATCATGTGTTATTGGAAGGTATACTTTCAAATATTGAGTACACATTATGAGTTAATATCAGGCTTCACATTACAAATTCCTTCATTGTAAAACAGAATAAGGCTAATGGCAAATATATTTTGTCATCACACTCATAACAACAGGAATAGAGAAATTGGTAAAATTTATGAGCTCTTAAAAAACAAACAAAAAATCCTACAAAACACAATTTGGTCACCTTTAAACTCACCACCACCTTTCCTGTCTTTATGTCAAGCTTTTCATTCACATGTTCAAAAGTGATGAGTCCACCTCATTCCCCTCTACTCACTCTGCCAGATTCAGGTCTCCATCTCTCTTGGGTCATCCCACTGTACAATGTTGTATAACTCTAAAACCAAATCATTTTTCTCTGTCTCAACGTGCTTTGTGGCCCTAAGTAGGCAGTCCCCGGTTATCGGCGGGGTTCCGTTCCTGACAGCGTGACGATAATGGAAATTCGCCAACAACCGAAAATTGGCAATAATAGTGGCGATCCTCGGTTATCGGCGCCAATAACGGGACCAGCGCTCCCGATGACCAAGGATCAGCACCGATAACCGGAGATCGGTGCCGATAACCAGGAATCGGTGTCGAAAATCTGGTTATCATCGTCGCTAGACAAGCGCCGTAAAACCGGATCGCCGATAACCAAGGCTGCCAATAACTGGGGACTGCCTGTATGCAATTGCAACTACACCTCTTCAGCAGCCCTTTTGAAAGGTGATTTTATGCTGGTTGCAACTGTATTGAAACGAGAATGGAAAAATTATGAACAATACATAACTTCAGAAGTGTAGGTCTTGGTGGAGAATGAATGCAATCACAAATGAAGCTTATATAATAGGTCTTACTGATGTCACTTCTGATCTTTTTTTTATTCTATTTTCATGATAGTAATTGTCCTGGGAATAATAGTATGTACACTGTTCTTGTACTTCAGACACTCTTACTACTGTATATAGTGAGTGCCATTTCTTTTTCAAATACTAAATCCCTAATACTCGCTTTTTAAATAAGATTAACCAGTAAATGTCTACCTTTCACAAATGCGAATACTTCAGTCATCATCTACACAAACAAACTATATAAAACTGCACATCACGTAGAGATAATGAAATTTAGAAATGAGATGGCACTGGGACACATGACGTTTGTAGCCACTAAAAAGACCACTCCTACGCCAAGTTCTACCTTTACTAGCTAGAAGCGTGCTGAGGTCTCTTCTGTGTCCTTTAGTTTTGGTAAATTATGCCTGAATTCCCTTCAGGTCAAGGCCTTTATGTACGGTGGTGAACTGTACTTTGTGGAAAATCATGACTGGTTGCAAGTCAATTATTGGCTATACCAATTGAAAAACTGCATAATTGGTTTCATAAACTTCCAAACATGTAAGCAAAAGACTTTGAATCCTTACAACATGAAAACTGATAAAGGATCATCACTGCTGCATGGAGTTGTTACTTCTAGAAGTAGATTAGATAATGCATAACAAGGACTCAAAACACACCCTTTCACATGTTCATGACAGCTCTGGTACTCAAGCGGAAAAATATGCATAAAACAACCAAATTAAAGTTGTCTTTAGTTAACAGCTATATGCAATTTCATGTTCCTCATCCTTTAGATACTGTGATTGAACGGCTTTACACTGCTAAGAAAATTATGGTCCTCCAATGTATACAATCTCATTGGTATAACTTAGGTACTGAAAGCTCTGATGTACAACCCCACCATTTACCAGAAAAAATTGACCGCCTGTTGAAAAAGTAACCGAAAGGGCTGAACATTATTTAAATGAGGAGCCACTATGTTTTCATACAAGCTAACGGCTGTCCTCTGATTAAAACCAAGGACTATATGGGAGTGGAATTCAATTTCTCTAAGACCTTAACCAATACCTACTTGGGATTTCAAGTTTCATCTCCAGAATCCACTCCCAAGATCAAGATCTTTTCTAAGAGTTCATACAAAATAAAAGCCTAATAACAGAAACGTTGTACATGGAGTACAATGAAATACATCTTTTCCACAAACTTCAACCCTTACAATAAAGGGCTATAAATTAATACTGTACTTACTTTAGCAGTTAACTAATAATCACCTCTTGTAAAACCTTTCCTGGCTGTTACCCAGAAAAGAATTCTTTAAAGGAATGGTTAGGCAAGCAACTTGCAAATGCTGTAGCAGCAGCAATTTCTCTAAAATGCTTTAGCAGCAATTGCCCTACCAGCAACAAATGACACTTGGACCAAATCCACACAGTCCAATTCAGCTTCTGTTGTCATGTTGAATGTTTTGGCTGTTGGTCACCCGGATAATCTGGATGGCGTTATGCTACTGCCCACTCAAGGAGAAATCCACATCAGACCAAACTGCTTCCAGGTCGCTTTCCTCGACTTCACCCTGGCAATAGAGAAAGTATATTTAGCAATCACAATAAGGGCCTTCCCCTTCTTCCAGCAAGTATGTTTTGAAACAGCATCTAATTACTATGAAAAATAGAATCTCGGAATGTGAAGCCTAAGGAGCAGAAATTTTAGTCTAAAAATTTTCTAGGTGAAAGTTTTCCCTTTTCAAAAAATAATGCAAGACCAGTTAATTAAACAATTTAATTTTGAAAAGAAAAATCTGAAATATCTAAAGAAATGCAAATTCAAATCTAATAATAAAGTAAATAAAAATAGACAGAGTTTATCCCTAAACAGGCAGTCCCTGGTTTATGACGGGTCCAGCTTATGACGTTCTGAGGTTACAACGCTTATCAAATATATTCTTCTGAAATTATTTCCCGGTTTACGACGCATGTTCCAGGGTTATGACGCATTGTGCGCAGATCCGACGGAAGAAATATGGCTCCAAAATGGCAGAATAACCAAAATTTGGAGGTTTTTTGATGAAAAACTCAATAAAAATGCAGTTTACATTGTTTTCAATACACCCAAAGCATTAAAAGTAAGGTTTTCTTGGGATTTTTGATGATTTTCAATGATATTTCGGTTTACGACGCGGCGTAAAAACGGAACCCCCATTGTAAACCGGGGACTGCCTGTATATTTATTCATTTTGCAATTTACAATATATCTGAAAATACTAGAATCCATAAACAACTAGATGTACACCAATCATCTTAAATGTTAAATGCAGTTCCTGTAATTTTATAGTTACTACGTCATCTCCAGCAAAATAAGTGTTTTGGTGCCTGCTTCACCCTTTATGAGGTTAGACATAAAATCAATTGTCTCAGCTCTCCTCTGTCCTGTACACTTTCTGCTACAAGGTCTAGGTCTTCAACTATCCTGTAAGACTATGATTTCTGAGGCCTTCCTATAGATCTCTGGCCAGGTACTTCTATATCTACTGCCTTTCTGAATAACTATCCTTCATCCCTTCTTATCACATGTTCAACTCAACTTCAACATTTGAGATCTCAGCATATTTTCCGGCAACTTGACAACAAGTTTCTCTGCAATGTCCTCATTTGTAATTAACTATATACAGTAAACCCCCATATTCGCAGTCTCACTATTCGCGGATTTCTCTGTGGAACGTATATATTATATATTATTTGTGGTAAATTCGCCCACTCGTGGTATTTTTCACTGAGAAATATTCACTAATTACTGTATTTTCATATTTTCATGACCAAATGCACTTTTTGTGATAAAACTATTAAGTTAAGTATATCTTAGTTTAACCAGACCACTGATCTGATTAACAGCTCTCCTAGGGCTGGCCCAAAGGATTAGATTTATTTTACATGGCTAAGAACCAGTTGGTTACCTAGCAACGGACCCTACAGCTTACTGTGGAATCCGAACCACATTTTAACGAGAAATGAATTTCTATCACCAGAAATAAATTCCTCTTATTCTTCACTGGTCGGTCAGAGATTCGAACTTCGCGGCCAGCAGAGTGATAGCTGAGAATGGAACCCACTCCCCCAACAAAGAACTGCAATAAAACTATTAAAATAGCCTACTCAAGTATAAGCATTTTTTGAGTATTTTTTTTTGTGTGTTTAAACTATCAAAATAGGCAGTTATAAGTGTTTTTAGAGAGGTTTCAAGTATTTGTGGATTTTAGCTGTGAGGGGCCGCACCCCCCGCGAATATGGGGGGTTTACTGTATGTAATGCACAAAATCAAAACAAAAGTACACTAGGAAAAATGTCCATATCACTGTATACAAACAAAGTATAATCCTAATTATCATCGCCAGTCCCTTTGAATGATTTAAAAATACAGATAATCAAAATCTCAATCCCAAAAAATCCTTAAATTAAAATAACATAAGAGTCCCTTTTGATATATCACAGAATCCATGAACTATAAATGAGGATGCAAATGAGAGACAGGAATAGAAAAAACATCCTTATAAGTATTATGAGAGAGAGAGAGAGAGAGAGAGAGAGAGAGAGAGAGAGAGAGAGAGAGAGAGAGAGAGAGAGAGAGAGAGAGAGAGAGAGAGAGAGAGAATGTTTTTACTTTTTTACATTTCATACAATTCTAAAAATCTCCTGAATGCCATAAAAGAATCAATTGCAACTCTTCGCCTCATTTAATTTTAATTATGCATTCTTATTCAACTCTTTCTTTTGTTTATTCACAAGTCTATTTTCAGACTGGGCCTGAAGAGTAGCACAGAGGTGGATGGAAAGGAGATGTTGAAATGAACCTCTTCCCACCTGCTTCCAACATAAAAGATGACAGATAGCAGTTTCTTTTTAATTTTTAAGGTTTTAGTGTACAGTCAATCCCCGGTATTAGTGGGAGATGCGTACCGCTACCTTCAGCGAATAGCTAAAATCTGCGAATACTTTAAACCCTCCTAAAAACGCTTATAATTGCCTGTTTTGATAGTTCAAACACCAAACACCCTCTAAAAATGTTTATACCTGAATATTTTAATAGTTTTATCAATAAAGAGTGCATTTAGTCACAAAAATTATATGAAAAAATACAGTAATTTGTGAATGTTTCTCTATGGAAAATACCGCGAATTGGCGAATTTCCTGCAAATAATGTGTATATATGTTCCACAGAGAAATCAGCAAATAGGTGAGTCCGCAAATCCAGAACCGCTAATAGGCAGGGATTATTTATTACACCATAAATTTTATTCTGACTGTGCACAACTTTCTTACTTGTTCTGTTCTGTATTGAGAATGTACTGTATTAGTAGTCTTTTGCCCTGGTATTTCATCTCTCTTTGCAGCTTCCCCGATTTGGGATGGAAAGCTAAGCACTTCTCCATCTCATTTTCACATTTTTCTTTAAAATCTTTTCATCAGTTTTTTTCAATACTGAGAAAATATAGAATTGAGGTGAAGGTAAAATACTGTAAATCTTTGTGTCGCAGAAAAGAGGAAGCAATTTATGTAAGTTTCCTCAATTTACTAATTGACTGATCAATGATATACAAGGTCAGTTTTATTATAAAACAGTAAAAGTTAACGGCCTTGCCATCACAGATCTGCTGGTGCTAGTAGACACCCAAATTTGTACAGTAACCAGTCAATGCACCTACTCAGAAAAGTTGTTTATTGCCTGAAAATGCCACTCTATCCTAAGCTTTTATCTTTCATGTTGTCCAATCTTTATTAGGAAGGTACCTTAATACAGTTACTCTGAGCACTAATATTTGAGAGCTTATTGTAACTGTGCACATACACACATAATTAATCTGTAAATGAACAAAAAGGCATGTTTGTAAATATCAATACAGTACATGCAACCATTTATCCACAAACAAATAATTCTATATATTTCTATATTTAACTCTAACAACTATTGGTTTCATCTCCAAAGGTAGATTCTTACCTCAGAGTCTGCAATGTCTTCGACCTCCATGTCGTACGCAGGAGCCTCAACGGCAGCATCAGGAGCTGCTTCCATCTTCTGCATGCCTTCTAGGGCTCTGGTGTTTCCAGGTTCATGACTGTCATGGAAAGGATTTATATAAGCTCAGTCATATCCTTTAGAATGCTCTCTAAAGAAAGCTGGCTAAACAACACAAGATTTAAATAAACTCAGCAATATCCTTTATAAAGTTCTCAAAAGAAAGCTGGCTAAACAACACAAGATTTAAATAAACTCAGTGATATCCTTTATAAAGTTCTCAAAAGAAAGCTGGCTAAACAACACAAGATTTAAATAAACTCAGTGATATCCTTTATAAAGTTCTCAAAAGAAAGCTGGCTAAACGCTAAACAACACAATAGCTCTATGAAACAACATATCTTTTAACCGAGATAGCTAGTGGAGTGGATAACACTCCACCCCAATGGATGACAGGTGTGAATAAAAAAAGTATAGGAAATTAGAATGGTGTTCCAACTTGAAGGCAGTAATAGCCTTGCAGAACTCTTAAAGGACAGAAGATTATAACATCATGGGAGAACAGGAGTGAGAAATTCTTCACTTTCATGGACAGTTTACAATAATTAACATTGATAATGTTTGTTGTCAGCATTTAACCTGACTTCATGTCCTGTAAAAAGGCAATTTTTTAACATATTGAAATCAATATGGAAAAAAATTAAAAAATTTCATATACATTTTCATCAATAAATGTAATATACAGTATGTAATTTTTTCTGAATTTTTAAAATATGCAGACATCATATGTAAGAGAAACATTGCTTTAGCATCTTTGTAAAAAAAAAAATTATTTACCGTATCTTTGAAAAAAAAAAATTACTGTACCTTAGAGTATCTTTGTAAAAGATCACTACTTAGCATATCTTTATACACAAGGAAAACTTGAACCCTACTATGATTTAACATACTCAAACCAGTCCCAAAACATCATACAAGAGGACTGAGCATTAGGTTGGCAACTCCCAGCCTTGAAGAAGAATTTATTTTGATACGCAACATATTTTCAGCAAAGGCAAAAGTAAATCTCTAATTTGAAAATTCATTTATAAAATAACTAAAATTTTAGCAGTGAGAACTTTAAAACTTACACTGAGAGAGCAATCACTGGTCACAGTGACAGAGAATAAAATAAACTTCAGAAGGAGATGCCACCCCACTTACAAATGCGTTATGTTCTGGAGGGCTGTTTGTATATTGAATTGTTTGTAAGTTGGTTACTGTAGTCTTCATGACTATTTAAGTGCAGTGTGATATAAAATCAATACAATACTGTACGTTTTTTCATCATAAAACACAATACAATGTACATATAGTACTGTATGACAGAATAAGCATGCAAAACAAAATTTGAACTTGTGGGTGGCAAAGGGAAGTTTTCTGGACACAGTTTTAATTTGTGGTCCCATTTGTTTGTATCTGAATGCCTTTAAGTTGAATTTTCTTAAGTAGGATGGTGTCTGTATACTAAATGGAAATGGTGGGCCAGCAACATAGCTGTTTACAATGACAGGGAACAATGATTCCTTCAAAGCTATACTGACATCATTATAAAAAAATCACACATCCAATGAGAGAAAAAACACTTACTTCAAAGCTATACCAAAATGGTGGGCAGCCTTTTCTTCGTCGTGAACGTGCGAAAAGAAGTCCGCTAACATCTGATGGAGACGGCAAGTACTTTGCACAGCCACTTGCTTCCTTAACAGTTCAATTGCCACATCAAAACGTAGTTCCTAGAGACCACAGAGGTAATTGTGAGCTAAAATGAATGCAAATTATGATACCAAAGAGTATCTACCTTAAATCTAATTTGATTGATACCAGAATATTTTCATTACGCTGTCAGAGACATTCTATACACAATAATTAGCTTAATACATCTTATTAAGAAACAGCAAAAAATCACAGTCTGATGGCCAGAAAAAATATAAAAATATCTATAAAATTTTTCAGTTCCTGTATAATAAGACTGAAAACATATGGAAATTTCCACACATCACTATAATTTACATAATCCTAAATACAATCCAATTTGTCCCCTTATGCTATCTAAACATTTATCAGCTTTTCTGGAATATGTGTGTCCAGAATATGGCAATGCTAATGGTACTATTTTATGCAAGAAAAGATTCCTGCACTACATAATGCTTTCAAAAGCTGAAATGATTATTTATGTTGTTCCTCATTTACTCAACTACTGTAATTCGTATCATACAGTGAGCCGTCTCTTCTGCTACGTTAACTTTTTCCTGCAGTATATTACTGGATTTCAATATTTTCCCCTCTCTCTCTTTTTCCTTATTCCATAGATACTTTGGAAACCACTCACTTCAACAACTTCCATCTCATTCAACATCCAATACAGTCAATGGGCCCCTATTCGCTAAAAATTTGGTAATTCGCAGATTTTGTCATCAAGAAATATTCACTAATTACTGTATTTTCAAGTTATCTTTGTGACTAAATAAATTTTTTATGATAAAAAAATGACTTACTAATTTTCAAATATTAATATTAATGTAAACAGCAAAATACTGATAAAATGCATTTTTTTTCAATGCATATTAAATATTTAGGTACAGTATTTAACTCTACTTGAGAATTCCCAGTGCTTCCCCTATGTATTGTAAAAAAGACAACAGGACTGCTTCAATACTGTACGAGAGAAAATGGATGTTCCTGGATGTAGGGGTATCTTGAACAGTTTTCACACTTAGCTGTAAGCCGTATATTTTTAAGGGTAATGTTGTAAGATGACTTTGATTGATTATGAATGATTGGTTATGAAATTTAGGTCTTGAAGACCAAGAGCTGGAAGTAAGATGTCTTTGAAATGACATTAAAGTGTTTTAGATGATAGTTTAAGGTATATTTGGTGTAGGATGACAGTTTCAAGGTATGCATTTGGTGTTTGAACTATTAAAATAAGCAGTTATAAGTGCTTTTAGAGGGAGGGTTTCAGTATTCGTGGATTTTCGGTATTCGCAAGTCGGTGTGGTCCCTACCCACCCTGCGAATATCGGGGGTAGACTGTATTCAATTTTGGCTCCACAGACATGTCTTACATACTGAAAACCAAATGAAAAACACGAGAATCAAAAAGTTACCTGTTCATACACTTCACACAAGAGGTAAACGGCAGGCAAATGATATGGATCTTCTTTCAGAGCCTTCTCAAGCAGACTCTTTCCTTTACTGACTGTCATGGTATCTTTTAGGAGAACAGAAGCATACAGCTGGAAAAGAGGAAGAGTATTACAAATGACATAACGTCTACAAACGTTTACATTCTAACGGACAAAATAAGAAAATGACCCGTTCAATGAATTCTGTGTTTCTATTTTCTTCTTATACATATTCTTACAGATGAACAGTTTACAAAATACTGCCATGATGATGTCATACCTTAGGTTAAGAGCAGCATTTTCTAAATTTTTCACCAATCATACTGAAAACAAAGCACAAGTTTCACCTAATGGGTCTTTTTCTCTATTTATTACTGCAACCAAACATCTATACCTACAGAAATAACTAAAGAGGTTAACACTTTGCCTTTGACCTCTCTCAAAAGAGTCGGTGTTATTGTTCATCAAAATAACTCTACCACTTCGCAAAATTTCCTACCATCACCTTACTTCCTATTGGAGTTTCATATGTTCAACCTTAGATTTCTTAAGTTTTTATAATATAGGCTGTGAAATTGTTCAGGCAAAACATTGAAGGTCACTGCTAAACATAGAATAATTTATAATATATTCCTAATTAACTTAATTAATTCTTAGATTAACATACGTCACTAGTTATAATTAAATTCTTAGAGAGTTTAAATAGCTTGTCTAATCCTTCGGGCCAGCCCTAGGAGAGTTGATATTAACTCAGTGGTCTGGTTAAACTAACGTTAAAAAAAAAAATAAAAAAAAAACTGCTAAACTACCAAAGGGCTAACCTGAGAGGTAAAGTCTTCAATGAGGGCCAATGAACTTGAAACATGATAAAACTACACTGGTGGGATAACATAAATATTTACTGGTAATCAAAGTAGCATACATTATAATAGCAACTACAAGCTACTATGTGAGTTTTGTTAAAAAAAAAATTACAATAATAAATATGTAAGACTTTGAAAATCATTTCAATTCTATATCTATACACCAGACTGCCAAATTCAGTCATGAAAATAAATTATTCCAATAATGAAGATTCTGGAAACATTTTTTGACATTTACTGCTGGCTGCAACATGACCTCGTGTTATCTCAACAAGTCATAGGTGTCACAAGTATGACTGAACCAGAGATTGTCCACTATCAACAACATACATATATCTGTATCAGTGACAAAAGAAAAGGAACGTTACTTGCATTGTACACTGCTGAAACGTGCCATTAGAATCGTCAACGAAGATTGGCTGAGTAACAAATACTCATTGAAGATAACACAGTAATAGTTTCTTAAGAGATATGAAAATTGGAGCAAGATTGAACTCAAGAAGTAGGACAGTCAAATAGGGAGAGACCAAACAAAAAGGGTCTAAAAGTGGCGCAAAAAGCACCCTACAATCACTATTCCCTGTGGGGATACTTCATTTGCTATAGATGCTCGGATGTGTACATACAGATTTGTATCACATCACAAATTTCCAAGGAGGTTTAAGAAAAACAGCTAATTTAAGTCTACGACCACCGAAGATGAATCAGATTGGATGTAATTACTTGCACTGTACATAATTTGCAAAATAAATCCTTTTAATTATGCATTTACTATTTCATTAAATTAACTATTTCATTACATTAAATACACTGATTTTCTTTTGGAATCATTACTTGTTTATATTCCATTTACAAAGCTGATTTTTTACATTTCTTTTATTAATACTGTACAGTAATATGTAGTTCTAATTGCTGATGGACAAAAGTCTGGCAAACTAAAGGTAAGGACAGTCTGTGAAGATCTCTCTCACCAACACTGTAAAGTGTAACAGACAACTTAGGAGAGATCAATGAGAAATACTAGTTTAAAAACACCAGACAGCAAGACTGAAAAGATATAAAAACAAACCAAAATGTGTTTCTCCTTTAAGAAATGTTCCCACATGCATAACCCCCATCCCTTATATTGATAAATATGTATTTTCAAAGAACTACATTTCTGTGTACACATTAAACAAAAAGTTATGAAAACCTTTATGAAAACTTCAAGAAAGCTCAAAATCTTCCTCCAATATTCCATGGAAAAGCAACATTCTGGAGGCTATCAGAACAACGAATGTCAGGTGTACACTGAACATTCACCAAGAAATCCAAAATCTTAACACAGAAGGAAAAATTCAATTTAAAACTTACTGTGAGTGCTCTTGGAGTCTGACCTAATAATTTGCAAGCATTGGTGGCAATGGTCACTGCTTCTCTTGACCGGTGCATTGCTAAATAGCAATCAACGAGGCCCTGTAAATAAAAGCACACTCATTCTTTGGTGTCAAGTCAGCATTTACTTGCCTGAAGTAGTTTTCATTTCAATTTGGTAAAAGTATTTAACTATACATTGGACCCCTGCTTATTCGCAGTTCTGGATTCGCTAGCTTTATCTATTCACAGATTTCTCTGTGGAACATATATAAACATCCACATAAAATTCACCTATTCGTGGTATTTTTATATAGAGAAATATTCACAAATTACTGTATTTTCCTATTATTTTTGTGACTAAGTTAACTTTTTGTGATAAAACTATTAAAATATTCATGTATAAGCATTTCTGGAAGGTTTTTTGGTGTTTTGAACCATCAAAATAGGCAGCTGATAAACGTTTTTAGAGTGTTTTAAGTATTCGTGGATTTGAGCTATTTGCAGGAGGGATAGTGGTACCCATCCCCTGTGAATACTGGGAGTCAACTGTATTAATTATTATGCCTGACAAACACTTATATCTTGATAAGATGCATTACACAGTTTTCCAACTATAAAAGACAATTCAAATAAGTAACAAAACTAAATATCTTAAATCATACAGCTGGCAACAGTCGTGTTCATAAGAAAAATAAACATATCTTAACATACTAATTACTAGTTTTGTAAAATCCTCATAACTAACAGACTGAAAATTTTGAAGACTCTGACCAAAAATTGTTCAAGGGTGCACCCAATTTTCAGCAGGTATACCAATTCTATGTCTTTCTTTTTACTGATGATGATGGCTGCACACCAACATGTCTGTTATGCTTTGATTTGTTTATTATCCATTTCACTGTTTTACAAATATTGCCATTCATTTGTCATACTGGACTTTATAAGCTGTAGTTGTTAAACGGATTGATACAATGACACTGTCATAATGGCTGCAGACTTGTCTGCTATACCTGCAACTTTCTTTTCCTTTGATGTCTGCATGACCAATAAGCCTGCACTGTTAACTACTCATACCCACTGCATGGAAAGATCTGATCAACTGGACAAGAAAATTTTTGGACACTAAGTGCTTTTATGGCATTCCTGAAAATTACAAACCTCTGAGAAAATTATTTTTAAATATCCTTGACAGTACAGTAAACCCACTGTATTCGCATTCTCACGATTCGCGGATTTCTCCATGGAACATGTACACACACAATTTGCAGAAAATTCGCCCATTTGCAGTATTTTTCACTGAGAAATATTCACTAATTACTGTACTTTCACATAATTTTCATGACTAAATGCACTTTTTGTGATAAAACTATTAAAAAACTCAGAGATAAGCATTTTTTGAGTTTTCTTTTTGTGTTTGAACTATCAAAATGGGCAGTGCTAAGTGTTTTTAAGAGGGGGTTTTAAGTATTCCCGGATTTTAGCTATTCGCAGGCAGGGTGCGGTACACATCCCCCACAGTAATGGGGGGTTTACTGAAGATAACAGAAAACTGTTCTCTGATAACAGTGGCATATTAAGTTCTGTAATGATTTTTCCATCAGGAAATTTAGCAAAATATTCTACACCAGAGGGAGATTTGAACTCAAAGTGCATGTTGCATAGCATGGCGATTTTTGTCACGGATGTTCAATCGCATGTTACCCATGATGCATCTTTTTTGTGTGACTGAAGAAATAGTGACCACTCACTTACTACTGGTTAGTATTCAATCCCTGCCTTTTACAAACACAAGTCCTTACTCTCACCTAAAATCCTGTACCTTGATTCAAAGGGCTAGCACAAAAGGTTTCATTCTTAAACAGGCCAAAAATGCACGAGAACAATATCTGAAGAAATCAGGATATCAAGGTGACAACAGAAAGCAATGTCACTATAAGCAAAAATGATTGAATTTAGGGAGAGTAACTTTTTGGAGAAGGGGATTGCTCAGCCTTGGTGGAGCTTCGCCCCCTTCAAGCACCCTTGCTATAATTATTATTATTATTACCATTATTAAAAATGTGTGACCTTTTATTTCAAGAAAGCCTGGAAGGACATTAACTTACAAACAGGTTTCCTATTACAGTTTTAAACATAATAGAACCTACTTGTCAAAACAAGAGAACTGCTTTCACGTTATACACGTCACACAGAGATAATCACTCACTTTGTGAGGCTCAAAGCGATGAGGAGCTATCTGCATGGCCTCTCTGAAGTGCATGACAGCTTCCTGCAGCTTTTTAAGTTCTAAGAGTAGAGTCCCTTTCAACAGAAGACCTTCGACACTGCGTGGGTTAATGGAGCATGCCTAAAAAGGAACAGGTCAATTACAAGGTTACGTATGTTTGCTAATGTTACGAGTATGTTTGCTCTGACCTTTGGGGAAACTTATCACTACAACATAGTTTAACTAAATAAAATAAGAAGAATACAATACACAAAACTTTAGTTTTCAACCTTATATGGTCCACGACTTACAAATACTTTGCATTGTCTCTGATACTAAATTGTTGGGAAAACTTGTTTGTTTATATAAACATAAGCATCAAATTCTTTTTAATGATGAATTTGACCATATATAACATGCTAAAGATTTTTATACAGCTGTACAGACATATTCCTAGTAAATTTAGGCATCCAAAGGCAGCTCTAACAATTTTTCAAAGAACATCGCCAGGTTTTTAATGTTTTCCTCAAGCCCAGTTAAGATCGTGATTGTTCTTTAGAGCTAGACACTTCAATCATTAGATGGGAGCATGTCCATATTCTGACCGTACCTTATGGGCGAAATAAATGGCCTTGGTCGCTCGTTTACTCAGCTGACAATAATAGCCCATTGTGATCCAAGGCTGAGGAGCCGTATCAGTTACAGAGGTAGTGGTCATGGCAAGTTCTTCCAGCTCTCGGTTCCTCTTGTCTCCCGCAAGCAGACAAGCCAGCAAGTCTGATCCACGTAAATTCAGAGGGTCAACGGCATGTGCCTGTAAGAGGAGAAAATATTAAAAATTTGATTTTTTTATTGATGTATCATGGCATATAATCCACAGTTGCATAATATCCAAAACTCTAGGGTCCTGCTTTCACTGAATATACTGTAAACTGAAATAATAGGTGATGCATGCAAGTTTCCACATTCCCATATTGGCACAGGCCTTGTCTCTTCCACAACTTTTGAGGCTTTATTATTAATGTTATTCAGTAATCATATGCTTGCATGTAATGTAGTTTGGGGTTAACCCTTCACTCTAAAAGGTGAAAACTGGAAACAAGTTTACGTAAATTGGATTGCCGAGTGGGATGAGACCAAAAGGACGATTCACCCTACAGAGATCTGTGGTATGCACTGTCAACAGAACTAGTTAAGAAGAAGTCAGACATATTTACAGATGATCCACCACTGATATGTGGGGGTTCTCTGTCATATATTGAAAATAATATAAATCAAATGATAAGTAAATCTAAGATATACCTTAGTAAAGCATTTATAAAAAAAAATCATAGTACTGTACTTGTAACTAGAAAATGTTACACGTGATAAACAAGCAATATGAAAGCACTGAATAATACTGAACCATGGTGCTGTTGTTGTTGCAGACTCTGGGTGCAGCAGTAACTGACCTTGAAACAGGACAGTTCAGGAGTTAGACTCCTCACATTTACTAGAAATTACTAACTCTGAGCAAGAACTGACTTCAAATCTGCTTTTACTTAACATCACAATTTTTTCTCTCATAAATCTGAAGAAATGGTATTCCTTATGATACAAAGAAAGTGGTAAAAATGTTAGTCTGAGCAATTTCTGAACACTCAACAACCTACAACGAAAATACTGTACACAAGAGAGAAAGGGCCAGAGTTGACAAAAAAAATTATCTGAAAAGTGAGGGTGGATGCTGGACAACGTAATAATGAACTGTGGTGGACAAAACTTCTTCTGTAAGGCTGAATATCATTATTTATAGTAACCATGTTCATCATAATAATTCTATTTTATCTCAATATAAAATTCATTTGCTCTTCTCAGATGATTTAGATGCTGAGATCATCTGTTTTAGCCCTTTAGAATGTATGAATGAATCATGAAAATGAGGCTATAAAGAGCTAAGCAATGGGACACCTCCTGCCATTCAGCATTTAAGACAACACGATAAAGAGATCTTGAATTCAAGAGAGACGATGTACAAGGGTCTAAAGGTGAAACTCTGCAGAAAACACCTGAAGATGGATAGCAGGATGAAGCAAGGAAGTGTGATTGGGGGTAGGACTGGAGGTAGAGTAAAAATACTAAAAAATGAAGGGGTGTTGCAAAACTGACTGTGAGAAGTGCCACCTGAATAAAAGCAGCCATTGCCAATCATCAATAAAAGGTAGACCAAATATTACTTGCCCTGAAACACACCACAATTCAAGATCCAAAGTTTAACGATTAATGAAAGCTGCACTGCTTTCACAACAAAAAGTTTAAGTATCAAAATAAGTTCACAGTAATCTAGATGTTGACAATAAACAAATGTTATATACCCAACATGTTCATATCTAAAGCCTTCAGATCAGTTTATGACATAGGTTGTCGTCAGATGATAAAGGTCCCGGTAGATAATCAACACCACAATCAAGATGATTAAGTTCTTTAAGATGCAAAATTCAGTTCTCAAAACAATGCAATGAAGTTAAATATACCTTAGTTTAACCAGACCACTGAACTGATTAACAGCTCTCCTAGTGCTGGCCCAAAGGGTTAGATTTATTTTACGTGGCTAAGAACCAACTGGTTACCTAGCAACGGGACCTACAGCTTATTGTGGATGAAGCAACATCTAAACAAGAAACAAAATCACACCATAAGAAGGAAACTCTTAAACCTAATAAATGCAATCCCACCACTGTTCCAAATGTGTGTGTGAATCCACAAAATACCCAAATATGGAGGAAATCAAAGTGAATCTTAATTTCTTTCATGGAGTTACATCATCAACCAACACCCAACAAGCTACTTTGGTTCAAAAGATGATACATATATAAGCAAAGCTGCCTTGAGTCACAATCAAACTTGAGGCAGAATTAGAAGTCAAATCATAGTATAAAATAATAGATAAATTCTTTTAGAGAGATGATTTTATACAAAAAATTTAAGGGAAAAATATATGATACAGAAACAAGTAAGGAAATACTAAATGCACATAGACCTGGACCTGGAACCCACTTCAATGCTGAATTACACATGCATCTACCTTATCTTGTCAGCTCTCACATTTATAAGTTAGTTCAACAAGACTACTAATCATTTTGCTGGACTATCATAGGGCCCCCTAAAAGGGATTTGTTTCTTATATGAGAATTTGTAAAAGGTTGGAATAACCTCTGTCCACTGTGTGCCAAACATATGTGTAACAAAAGTGACACACCTGTACAGAGCAGAAAGAGTTAAATTCATGAAGACTTTTTCTGTTTTAGATGACAATGGTCAAATAAACACCTGACCATGATTGACCCTCCTGTAACCCAGCACTTCGGTCTGATTAATATCATTATTATTATTATTATAAAAGAGTTAACAGAATTCAAGTCTCTAGATTCACCACTGACTACCATGACCTAATTATAATAATAAAGGTTTCAATTCTAAATAAAACAAACTTGCAGTACAGAAAAGTTACAGTTGGACAGCCTGATGGTTATTGCCAACATACGGCAGTCTGATTATGATAGCCGAAGAATGGGAACTCTTTTACTATAAGAAGGATGGCCTAAGGGCTTTGTTTGCAAAGTTGGAAAGTTAAGTGGAGAGAGTCATTAGGTGGTGGATGAAATTTAAGAGATGTTTAATCCTGATCAGCTTTTATGTTTGATACAAAAAAAAAAAAAAAAAAAAAAACTGCCTCTCATCAAGACCAATTTTAATATTACTGTACATTATGCATAATTAATCATCCAATTTCCCTCACTCTTCTTCCAAGAGCAAAAAAGTTTTTTTCAACAATCACAGGCTTTAGTTTTTAAGATTAAGAGTTCATTTTTGGCTGCTTTTTTGTCACTGCCTGAATTTAGTATGCAACCATCAGAAATGAAAAAATATCATTATCATTATAAATATTGAAATATATGTACAAAAAAAATGTAATTATACAAAGCTTGAGCAAAAGTTAAAGCAAATGGTTACAAGACAACTTACATCTTGTATATAATAAATTGTAAAATATCAAAGCAACAAGAAAATATTATCACAAAATGGTGCATGAATTTTACTATTAAAAACACTATTTTTCAAAAATTCACCATAAATCAGAAAAACACCTAGAGACTTCCCCTTTGTTGCAAAATGAAGTTCATTTTAACAAATTAAGTGTTTTATTACAATTGCAGTTTTCGACCATTTAGGTCTTAACGAAATAATTTTTCTATTTATTGTGATTTATATGAAAATATTTCAAAACTGATACACAACCAAGTTATTTTTTGTTGTACTCAAACCCTTTCAGATTATAAACTTTAAGTAATGTTTGAAACAAAAAAAAATCAAGGACTAAAGAAATTCTAAGAGTTTCAGCCGAGTTTGCCTGAATTGAATAAGGAAAAAGTTTTTTAGGTTATCTAGACTTCGTTTCTTTTAAATGATTGAATGACCATAGTTTCAGCCAACTGCATTTTTGACCATTTGGCTGTGTTGACCAGGTTTTTTGTCATGGATTTATATGAAAATATTTCAAAACTTAAAAGCTCAACCATCAGTTATTTTTCTGTATTCAATGAAATTGGTTGTTTTTGGTTCAATTTATCTGCCTGTCTGAAAACAGTGGAAAATTGCGACATGGGTGACTAAAGAAATTCTGAGATTTTGATGGTTAACTTTGGTGAGAAAAAGTTTTTTCAAAAATTCATAAATGGGATGAACCACTTCCAGTTTGTTGCAAAATTAAATGATTGAATGGTTACTTGAATGTAAGATTTTACACTGTTTTTAATTTCGGTTAGTCAAGAACAGGTTGAAATTTTGGTACATCGTGATTTATATGAAAATATTTCAAAACTGATATCAATCTTGAGTTATTTTTTGTTGTATTCCATGAAATTGGGCATTTTCATATATAAAAATTTCTAATAAAATCTGTTCAAACATTCGACAAATGAGAAATTTTAGTTATTATAATCATTACATAAAAGTATTGCAAAAATATTTCGAAATGATCTAATTTGTTCCATAAATGATTGAATATTACAATAAACTTTTAGCAATTGTTTTTACCATGGTCAAAGTTGGAGGTTTCACATTGTGATTTATTGAAAATTTTCAAAACTGATAAAAGCTACAATCATGGGTTGTTTTTGTTGTATTTTTACATGTGTGTTATTTTCATTATAAAACTTTATAACGGCTAATATAAACTTGCAAAAATAACAAAGTGGTAGCAGGCCACTGATGCTTTCAACAAGTTTCAAGGTGATTTATCATGTAAACAAAACAACTTGCTCATCAAGTACTCCCAGCATGTTTTAGCCTGTTTAAAAGAATCTAGGCCTATAATTTTTCACAATTTAAAACTGTCCTGTTTGTAAGTCCACACAAGACAATTTTAGTCGACATACAACAAAAACTGAAACCTAATTAATAATATTTTCCCTACCTTCTGCAGTTCAACAGTTTAGTAAACCTATGATTTTATTTTATGAACATACTCGAATTCTCAGAGTGAAGGAGGAACTTCAACATTTATCTTAAACAGGTACTTAGCAATTATAGCAAAGCTTTCAATAATTAAAAGCAAATGGTTACAAGACAACTTACATCGCGTGATTCTCTATTTACCAAGATATAATAATTTTACTATTATTGAAACCATGTTGCAAACATCTGCTCCCGTGTAAGTTCATTTTAACAAATAAAATATTGCATACTGTACTGACCTTTCACCCAATATTGACAACCTGCAATTATAAAAATCAGTTTGATCAAAACAAAATCGGATTGAAATACATTCGATTCCGCAGAGTTTGCCTGAACTGAATAGGTTATCAGTCTCTCTTAGTGCTGACCATATAACCACCACCATGACTGTGCTACAAATGAGCTACAATGTTCTGGTTGGCTCATCTTTATCTGGCTGAAGGTTGTTTTTTTCAATCTAGTTCTGTTAGGTCTGTGCTTTAAAGACAGGATTTTCATGAAATTTAAATCAATGAACCACAGATGGTTACTTTTGATGGACACTGATGTTTTTCTGTTTTTAATCCTACAAAACAGGATAAACACTGTAACCTCACAGCTTATCATCTTGAGGGGGCCACAATGGGCATTTTCACAAAATTTCAACAAAATCTGTTCACCTCCACATGAGAAATTTTAATTATTATAATCATTATTAGTATTGCAATATTTTAAGTGATCTCCATCAAGTGCAATAAATAGCATTAGCCATGGAGGAGGTTTCCAATCTCTTGATTGTCACTCCTAGTTTTTTTTGTGTGTGTTATTTGTTATAAATATAATTGTACTTACAAAAATAACAGTGGTAGCTTGGGCCACAGTGCCTCAACAAGTTTCAAGGTGTTTTAGCATGAACTTGCTCAACAAGTACACGGTGTTTTAGCCTGTTCCAAAAGAATCTATGCTCGATAATCACAATTTAATACTGTCCTGTTTGTAAGACACAAACCGTCATACAACAAAAACTGAAACCTATAGTAATAAATACTCTACCCTCTGCAGCATAGACAGCGCATTTTTCGAGTCGCCTGCAAGGTAGTACGTCTCTCCAACGTTCTGAGCATTCCTATGACATTCTTTTCTTGAAAAGTTGATTTCATCGACTGTGAAATTATTTCACCCATATTGACAACCTGCAAATGGGAAAAATCAATCAGAACAAAACTGTACTGTTGCATATACATGTGGCAATTATTTATTGTACAGACACCACCCTACTTACAAATGAGCTATGTTCTGGTTGGCCATTTGCATGCTGAATTATTTTAAGTTGGTTACTGTACTTTCCATGCATATTTAAATCAAACTCATGTTTTTCATCCTAAAAAAATACGCTTTACATGCAGTTTTCAATGTACAGAATAGGCCAAAAAATTATGAACTTATGGTTGGCAAAGAGGAGTTCTCTGAACAAAATTTTAATTTGCAACCCTTTTTGTTTGCATCTGAATGTCTGTAAGTTGAACGTTCACAAGTAGGATGGTGTCTGTACTTTCATAATTACAATCAGTTCTGTTGGTACAGTAAACAGCGGCAACTCTTGCACTAAAGGCTTATAATGCTGGAAACTATCATATAAATTTATATATAAAATAAAAAAATCAGATGACTTCCATTCAGGCACGGAAAGAGGGTTTTACATTTCTGAGATGCAATAATATGTAAACCAGCATAGGAATATCACTTGATATGAACTGATAATTCGACAACAGATGAAACAATCCATTTTAAAAGAAATTATAAAAAGGTAGGTGACAAAAACATAAACATACTACCAATAAAAATCAAGCCACTAATCAATCATATTTAATCACAGAGACATTCAGATAAAATGCCCTTCCTAGATATGAGAGATAGCCTGCAATGCAGGTCAGCCATTATCATTTATTTGTCAACATGTTTAACTGTCACTCAGTCTGTTCTACATGACTGGCCTAAAGGAATTGCTTTCAAATGAAGGATGGGAGCCTGCGTTGAAAATGTTGTTGGGAAATTGAAAAAGGAAAAAGTTATGATGATCTCTGGCGAGAGACTACATTTGAAATATAATGCAAAGTAAAAAAGAACACTTTAGATGTAATGAAGTAGTAACTATTAATATGTATTTGAAGTTATAATAATCATAATAACAACAATAACAATAGCAATGCTTACATGATACAGATTAAATTACTTCAGTGAAGAAGGGAAAAAGGAGAGTTAGAGGGTAGCTCAGTGGTGTGTTTATGGAAAAGATGCTTCCCTTTCAAAACCTAAACAACTCGTCTGCACTGGAAGGGGGTGCGATTCTAGACAGTTGTCAATTTGCCGCTTCCTGGCATAATATTTATTTTATGAAATTGTTTGTATTTCGCTCTAATATCCTTTTGAAGAATTATCTGTTTGTAAAACTGTACTCTCTGTTTGTTGCTTGCTTTGCCTCATGTTTGAGATTGAAGATGCGTTTGTGCATATGTTTCACACTGAGTTGGGTGTGGCTGATCCTGATTGCTTATCACTTGCCTTTCCAACTTGATACAAGACTGATGTCTCTGAAACCACTGTAGCTTCGATTGAATATATTTAAATATATTAAATTTTAAAAAATGACATTTTAGTAAACCAAGCTACCAACATAGGGACACCTTCCTATTGGTGCAGCTCTCTCCAGGTCTCATTAACAGATGAGCAAATGAATGACCAATTCATGACCAAGGGACAAGCGAATCATATTAAAACAAAAGCCAATTCAAGGACATTAAAGTGATATCATATTATGAGGCAACGCTGTCATAAAGTTGGACTGCAAGAGAAATCTGTTATTATCCAAGAGATACTATAAAATATTTATTCTTTGTAAACTAGCCTAATAACTGCAACGAGCATCGTCTGAAATTTTGTTCTTAGATGATAGGTGGAAACTGAAGCAGAAAAAAGTCAAAGACGTTAGATAGCTACAAAGAAGAGACCAATAATAAAGGATGAAAAGTGAGAGACATAAGGCACTGTAGTGGGGGGGGGCAAAGTTATGCTGCAGAGAACTTTTACTAGTATCTTGCAGTGAACTGCCCACAACAAACTTGAAGTAGTAAGCAACTGCTAAGTGCCAAAAAATAGGGAGACAGCACTATTAACATATACAGAAATCAGTCAGTCACACAGTAAGACTTCAAAAAGCATATACAGGTATTGCCCTACTTATGATGGGGTTAGGTTCCAAAAAACCCATCATCTGTTGAAAAAATTGTATCTCGAATATGGCCTAGCCTACACTAGGGTAGTCAGTACCATGTATACATATATGGTAGCCTAGCCTACACTACACAGTATACTATATATATATATACGGTATAGTAATTATTAGTGTCAGCTAATTCTGCATATTCAATGCAGATTGACTTATGATAATTCAGTATAAAGAGAAATTGAATAACAAACAAAGCTTAGCCTACACTTTGGTATATCATATACGGTAGCCTAGCCTACATTATACTGTACTCTATTTTCACATATTGACACCGTATTACACAAACATCAAAATAACGAATGTGCATCTTTTCCATGGATCTTTAAAAAGTTATGCTTTACTACACTGTATCCAATCGTATATATTCTCATATTGCTTTTGCATTATAAATTGCGATCACAGCGATCAAATGTTTTGGTTTGGGAATCAATCACGCGGCGTTTATTTCACTGCATTTAACTCAGTTCAGAGCACTTTTCCTGCTCCTAGTTAGTGTAAATGAACTCTAAATACTTTATTTTTATGGGACAAGGATATTTTTCGTTATACGAAGTGGTTTGAAGTCGAAATATAACTTAAATATGTCTCGTTGTGAAATTAATTTACCTATTTTTTTCGTTAATAGATGACGTTGGCTGGCCATTTGGGGGCATGTTTGTTTTGTGTAAAAAAATCAAGATTCCGTTCGATATTTTCTCTTGATTTCATCATCATACTACGAGCTCTACGTATTTATCTTTTATCGGCGTGAAAACAGCAGTAATTTGTGTTCTTTCATGCCCAGTAGTTTTGATTAAAATACTTTCTCTCCAATTTTATTTACGGTCGAGTTTCATCCATGTTGCCAATGCATGATAATTTATAGTCATTAGCAGCTTGAACATTGTTTTCTCAGCTTCAGCTACAACTTGCAGCTTAAATTTACTGTAGCACTACATTTCCTTGCCGATCTTTTCTCCAAAGCAGATAAGGGTGTAATGTAAAAATATATCAGTCCTATTGTACTTAACATCATTTTTAACATAACTACGGTAACTGTTTAACCATACGATGGTTGAAATACAAGCAAAACAGTTGTTATCCGATTCGGTTATTAGCAAAACAACAATTTCTCGTTCGGTTGTTTATGGCTGCACGCATTTTCGCAAGAGTATAAGGTTACTAACAATACTTTTATCATTCTCTTACTTTTTTAACTAGAAGATGAAATAAACAGATGGAGGAAAAGAAGGTGGTCTATTGTAAGTTGGTCTCTCTTGCTGCCTGATTGTACGCTGCTGCCTGCGCCCGCGCGAAATTTAAAAATATTTTCTAAATATTGTCCTATTGGTATTAATTGCTAACCCCATCGTAAACTCAAATTATCGTAAGATGAACTATCGTAACTCGAGCACTACCTGTATAGGAATTCTGTTGCAATCATGAGGTCAACAATGATCTATGTCTGGCACTGTCATGTGTCTTGGATATAACAAAAGCAGTTACAAAACTCCTTTATGTTTTTGACAGAAGTGACTAGATGAAGCCACCAACAGATTTTGCATTTTGCAATTAATATGCATGATCACATACCACAAGCACAGAAAACAATACAAATTTGAAAACTGTACTAACCATTCCATTCCTGTCGAACTTCCATGGGCATTTATCATCATAGATGCCACCTCTGCCCCTCGCACCCCTAAACTCAGTAGTTCCTGGACTGCTTCCAGTGCCAAAGGGCATTCCTGAAATAATAATCTCTTGTAAAAAAAATAATGGATTAGCAGAATATAACTAAAATGTCATCGTAGCTTACAACAAATTATAAAAAAAAACAATGTTAGAGGTTTTCCAAGCTAGCCCATTACTCATTTAGGCTTTTTCCACGTCAAAATAATCCCAGGCATGCCAACATCCAATCCAAGGTGACAAAAGTCCTCCACTTCATATTCAACTTCTGTCCAAGACACACGTATCAACCTCATTCTTTTATGAGCATTGAAAGCAGGTAGATGTAACTAACCATTCCCAGGACTGTAATCATTATTTACCTGTGATTTTATATTTCCACTTGCTCATTGTATTACAGTACCTCTGTCATTCTTTCTGCAGCACTTGAGAATGTTCTTAGCAAGTGGAGGGATTTCCGCCTATACCTTCGTGTTTGTGTAGGACTTTTCTTATTATTATTATGAAATTCGGGCCAAAGGCCAAGCACTGGGACCTATGAGGTTGTTCAGCACTGAAAGGGAAATTGGCAGTAAAAAGGCTTTAGAGGTGCAACAGGAGGAAAACTTTGCAGTTGTACTATGAAACAATTGTTAGCAGAGTGTGGAAAGTAAGATGGAAGAGAATATGAACAGAGGTGCAGAAAATGAATGAAAAGGGTTACGGCTTGGGGCCGAAGGGAAGCTGCAAAGAACCTAAGGAATGCCTACTTAAGGTTCTTTGCAGTTTTCCTTCGGCCCCTAGCTGCAACCCCTGTCACTCCTTTTTCACATCTAAGTTTTTTGGGATTGTTAGTAGTATGCTATTTCATGTCTGCTTGTTTATTCTTGTCTTAAATTCCTTAATTTTTTAAGCTTTGAGGAGATAAAATTTTTCATTCTAATGATCATATTCTGATATGCCAGTGTAATCATTGTGTTTTTCTTCATGACCCTACCTTTGTGATCCCACAATGTTATTTCACTAGTTTTATATTTTGATGTGCTAATTTCAACCATTCTGCACTGCATATTAAACCAATTCTGGATTATATTATTCAGTTGTTTTATAGCCACTGCTTTGCATCATTCTTGAGGGCTGCAGTGTACAGTATTTTGTGTTATCTATGTATACTCAATCATGTTTTGTGTACTGCTGGTCATCATATCCAGTTATAAAAGACACTGAGATCAGTCTCATGACCAGTGGTAGCAATACTCTTGGACAAGAAAACATAACTCTTCCTGTGTCTCCAGTACCTCGACCAAGGTTTTTGTTCCTAAATACCCAAATCTGCATCAGGGTCCCCTCCACCATCAGCCACCATTAAGGAATACCAGTCTTCAGAAGACATGTCCTCTCCCAAGTCTTCCCCTTCCAGCAATCAGACAGAGAGAAAGTAAAACAACTACTTCTTGTCTGTTGTCCACTCTGAACGCCAGCCTGTTCATTTTCAGACTACCCGTGACTACCAGTGCATCTACTTTTGACCATTCCTCGTCCCAAGACTGATTATAATAATGACTGCTCTCCTTACTCTCTTACTCCAGGCTCAGATATTCCCTTGTCTGACAAGTGCACTAGGTCCGAAGTTTATGATGAAGAATGAGGAAGTTGCATATACTAAAGCCAAAACTACTTATTCCTCTAATATTTATCCAACAACATTATTTACCTGTTCAAAGTATGAAACTGTTACATCTTCACTTATACATTTTCCTACTTTTGGTTTTCTTCTGTGGAATCTTGCTCAACAAATAAGACTTGGGACACCAATTTACAGGTAACTGCAAAACTATGATTTCATTGTAATTTCCTACAGATGTGCTTTGGGACCTGATGGAATCTCAAAATGTTACGATTGTATCTTTTGGGATATCCCTACAAGATTCTACAGATATGATTCAGATTCATTAAACTTCTGTACAACAACAATGTCAAACTTTGATGGGACATCTAGCAAGGATCTTTGCATCCTCCCTTCGTATCTTGAGTTATACATCTGAAGAAAAGTCTTTCTGGGATTCTTTATTCAATTCATTAATCATTCTGTCAAGATTATTCTCCAGTTAGCCACATTTCAACCCTCATTTTCTAAGCATAAACTAGGTTTAACAAAGCCAACTATACAATCCCTAAGTCCATCTGAAAGAGGACTAGCATAACACACAAATCTATCCCAAGCAATCCTTAGTCTAATGGATAGAGATGCTTGAAACATACAACTTAATCAACAACACCAGCTCATTAATATCTAGACTCACAAAAGAGAAAAGTACAAAGAAGCAACTTTAACTCAAACGTTACCCTAAGAACTTCCTTATAGGCAGTTATTGCAGGCCTTTCCATGCCAACTTGCTGATATAATCTACCCAAACTCATGTTGACCTTCGGGGTCCTGTGTCTCTGTGGTATAGACTCCAGTAACGTGACTGCTTGGGTAAACTGCCGCACGGCTATGTTGCATTCGGCCATTGCATATTTCACATCTGCAAATAAACAATATATTAGAAAGCATTAAACAAAACACCTGGGCTTTCAGGAACTCGAACATCTTTGTTACTTATGACCAAAATTTTCAGAAAACATAACCAATGTTGTAGATTTCTGTTTCTCATATACACAAACCAAAGCCTTTTATACAGGCAGTCCCCGGTTAATGGCGATCCGGTTTTACGGGGCTTGTCCAGTGACGAAAATCGGCAATTTTCGGCGCCAAAAATCGCCGATTTCCGCTTATCGGCGCCGATAATTTGGTATTGGCGCCGAGACATACCTAACAGAGGCGCCGATAACTCAAAATCGCGCGAAAAAGCACCGAAATCCCCGAAAATCGTTAAGAAAAAGCACAGAATGGAACCCCTGCCAATAACTGAGGACTGCCTGTACAAAAGCATTTCCAGTGTCTGCAGGAATTGTTAATGAAGCTTGGTAACAAGGAGATTAATTGCTGGTAGGTAGGTGACTGGCAGGTACTACCCACTCACATGTAGTAAACCCAGTACCTTTTCTTCAGCATCAAGAACTCTAGGCGATGGCTGAGGCACGATTATGATTTAAAGCTCTGGTTTGTAAATCTGGAAAAAATACATTTTAAAATTTCTATATTTGTTTATACAAGGATACAAACCAGAGCCTTTCTTCTAGGAGACTCACTCCTAAGGTGGGAGTGATCATCACTGGGACCTTACTGGTATTGTCCCACCTGTACACAAAGATGGGATCTTTCCTAGACAGTGACTCCCAAGGGTTTTAAACCAGATGTATCCACCTTTGCAGCGTGTTTAGTACAAGCCCATTGGGGATCACCGTAAAAACATAAACAAAAGACTGTAAATATTAAAAAGTTCATGACACCTAAGAAATATTAGTCCTAGATAATCAACCCCGAAGGATCAGAAAACCCTGGTTTGGGAATTTCTAGTCACTATCTAGAAAAGATCCCAAAGATGTAGTCACTGTTAGAAAAGATCCCAAAGTATCAGTAATTTTCCTGGTATCAGTAATGAGCAGGGAGATAATGACACCTGTAGCCTCCTACACAGCTTGGCATAGGGATGCAGAGATTGACAGTGCCCTGAGCCAGGGTGAGTTTTGTGTATGGAAAACTAACTCTCAGAAAATTCTATGGATCATGGCCTTCCCATTTTGCATGGGTAGTTCAGTAGGCAGCTGTGTCATCTAATGAGGAGGCCAGTTATAAAATAATGGGTCTAGATGTCAATGCTCTGCCTCTGGGCCCCTCCACTTATTAAAAAGGAGAGCAGAGGGAGACACATCTTTCAAAGTGATGCTTTAATGAGAGGGTAGGCTACTCTCTATAGCATAACTCGCCCGGGGGAGAAATCTTGGATGCCTCCTTCTTGACTGCCAATACTAACATAAAGTGCCAAGTTAAGAATAAGATGTTGGGCTCTATTAACATGGCACTGTAAGGCTCACAGTAAGCACAAAAACATCTCACCCACATTGCCAACAATCTTGTTAAAGCTAAGTGGCCCAGGAATGCAAAAGAAAACAATGGGTAAACAGCTGGAGCAGGAGGTGACAGACTAAACACACGTGCAAGGTCTCGATGAGGGTAACAGCTTCGTGCACATCTAGGTTGTCTTAGACAGAGTGTGCACGCTGGGGAACCTCCACGAGTTTGACCCTCTTAATAAATGCCACAGGAGAAAAAGCAGGAGGGGGCATCCAGCAAAAAAGAAACAAAAAATGTTTGTCAGTGTCAAAGGAAGAATGTTGACAAATAAACCCTCAAAGACTGCTTGGCCTTCCTGCATTTTATACTGTATTGTTTCCACTGCACAGAAGACCACCCAGTACGCTTGTCATTTCTCCTAGTAAACCCTAGCAAAATGGACAAAAAATGAAAGGATCCACAGTCAAAGAGAACATACTGTTTCCATATACTCACTCACATCCCACACCTATCCATCGTTCAGACACACCACTCTCTTTCAGAGCAACATCCATAGCAATTCAATCACAATCCAAGCACAAGCAAACGTCATAACCCAGATATGTACTTACATCCAGTAGAGGGTTTCAATGCAAGTCAGTGAAATGTGGGTAGACATCCTGTACAGGACACTGGCCAAAGAAAAGGTCCATTTCTATAATGTGAAAAGGTAACTGGGCAGTACCTCACCGCTCACCTACCTATACCAATTAACCACTTGTTACCAAGTTATCTAGCTTCAATGACTGTTTCCAGCTTGCCTAAGAACACACCTCATTAAATGGTTCTGGTTTTATTCTTGCAAGAACACACAAAAGTACAATGAAATTTCATAGTGCACTATGTTTAAAACAATGAATCACTACATGCTAAGATAATGAAATAGTACATGTTCAATCAAAATGAGATACATATTGAAGTCAGGTATTGGATAAACACGACAGTTCAGTATTGTACAACATATGCAGTTCCCAACTCACGTCCACATCATTGTACAAGTCCTGGCAAATGTAACCTGTTCATAAATAACATACAGACAGTATGACAGTTTATTCAAGGCAACACTACAATACAAAAGACACCTCAGTTCAGTACCTATTTCTGTAACGCCTTCCTTGAACATGTCTGAAGTCTTTGCAGCTTTGGTCTTGGCTGCAGCCTTAGCATACTGAAGAGCTTCCTTGAAAGTGGCCTCTGCACGTCTGTGTTCGCCCTGGCTCTGGAGGGACTGAGCCATGTACACCCAGGTTTGATAACGAGCCGCTGGTTCCAACACATTTCCCATCTGGTTCTCGGCCACTGAGAGAACCAAACTTCCCTGAAAGAATGAGAGGCTGTTTTACGCTGTACATGAGGTACATAAAGGGAACTAAGGTGCTAAATATACAAAATATTTGTATTACCGTGATCAAAGTGTTTCCTCAGATTACCAGGTCACACTTCCACACGCTGGTAGGTTTGGCCCACAATTTTTCTTACATAAAGACAAAAATTTGCATCAGGACGAATTTAAAGTTTCACATTATCATTATCCTATACAATACTAAACTGCATTTTCTATTATTTGTGACAAAATTTTACTTAGGAAGACAACAGATAAATTAACAATGAATGATGGTAAACAGAACAGCGATTTAATGAGATTACCAAAAGCTCATACAGTATAACAGTGAATGTGCCATAATGTCCTGTATAAGCTAGGAAGGCTATTAGCGCCGTCCATACCCTGGGAAACTGCTGGTAAATGCAATAATGCCCCAGCCTCATCTAAAAATTTTTACACATTAATTTTGTTTTATTAACTGGCTGTGATAAGTGTATATGCTATCAACTAAAATCAACTGTACTTTGCAGTGGGGAGATTCATGTAAAGGCAGTCCATACATTGGTTAACAGCATTTTGGTCTTACGACGCTTGGCTAATGACATTGTTAACCAGATTTTTAGCACCGGTCAGCAGTTTAACAGCACCGATGACCGGTTAACGGCACCGTTAAGCGGTTTATCAGTGCTTGCGGCGTCATAAACACCATTTATTACCATAATTATTGTGATTTCTAGTTAACAATGATTTTCGGTTATCAGCACTTGGCCAGGAATGGAACCCCTGCCGTTAACCAGGAAATGCCTGTACCAGTATGGAATCAATGCAAGAATAAAAATGCCTTCCTTTTCTTTTTACCTCTCTTGTATCACCAGAAAAAGTATTTTCTCTCCCCTTATTCTCATATTTTAAAACACCCACTTTCTACTTTCTCTGTAAAGAGAAGTTTGTATATCATTTATATGTGACTGCATTTTATGGCATTTGAGATCATTATCAATGTTTCAAAGGTCAAGTATTTGGTTAGGTCTAAGCAGGGCTTAGTTAGGTCAGTTCAAGTGAGGGCAGGTAAAGTAAGTATGAAACTTGACTCTCTAAATAACTGCCTAAATAATATGGTAGTGACCTAACTCCATTTAAGTATGCCGTAAGGCTACCATAGCAAGAATAATTAAACAAAAGTAAACAAAAGTAAAAAAGAAGCAAGGTTGCTATAGTGCTTCGTCTCTAAAGCATAGCACTAACGATGTCTGGATCTCCGGAAGGGCTGAACGGACTTCGATGAAACTTGGCATGAATAGAGACCTCAGTGGGAAACCTCGGTATTATTTTACTTTATGCCCAACTATGAAACCCACATAGATACGTTGAACGCAATGAGAGGAGTTCAAAACACCCCCATCTTTCCATTTGCTAATTAATAGTTTCGGAGATATGACTGATAAATGCTAAAAAGTTAACAATATACGATAGAGCTATATAACCTACACAGCTGTGTAAAGCTCCTCAAAACTAACATTTTGAACCCCTATACCACTAGTCGCAAACCAAAATTTACTTATATAATGAATTTATTTAAAAATTTACTTATATACTGTATTTAAAAAACGATTTTTTACTCTTCAGTAAACAATGAAAATTTTCTAAGTCCCAAGGTCATCTTACCCCCACTCCCAAAACCGCTCCTGTTCGTTCGTTTGTGCGCGTTTGTTGAAGACTGTTTGGGCGAAGTTCCGCCCATGCATTTGAATCATCCAATAAATTTGATTTTTTCCAGTTGGCACATTTTCTGAAGCCTCTCCCAGTCTCTCTCTAGCCAAAGGGAGTTCACTGTTCAAATGTCTTTGGGTAGACTCTGGATACATTTCAAATTTCAAATCACTTCGTTGTTTGTCTAAAATATGGAAGGGACTCCAATTGTGCGTTTTGTGCAATATATCTTACTTTCATGCTTCTAAAGATTTTTTTGAAGAGGAGGAGAAGGCAGTGGACTTTTCAAGAGGACATGGGGTGCTGCCCATACAGGTTTCATGTAAAAACTTAAGTGTGATAAACCTTGTAGACACTGTACAGAGAAGACAGGAAGCAGTGGGTGTGTGACCGTTACGTGTGCTACAGTAAAAGCAAGAAGAGAAAGTATTGCCATTTCGTAGTGAAAGACTAAAAGGGTACCTTTTTAGAAGGTACACACCTTCCTGCTTGGCAAATTTTGTGCTTTGCCAATTATTGGTGATAAAAGTTTTGGGAACACTCCTCTATTTTAAGTTCCCTACTCTGGTCACCAAAGACATCTGTTGATTGGCGAAGTTTCTGCAGCAAGGTGACGAGTGCATGGGTAGAAAATCAGCCACCAATTGGGAGCAAAGACATCATCGTAGAAATCAATAACATTTTTTGCAAGGACTAAGTACGGCCATGGAAGAGAGCTGAGGCAAGTGTGGCTGTTTGGTGGGGTGGAGAGTGACAACAGAGACAATTTTAAAATAATACCATTAACTGAGGGCAAGGAAATTCTTGACAGGAGTGCAAAGACCCTTATACCCATCATAACAAAAATTACATCCGTCCCGGGTTGGTGGTAATGTCTGATGGCTGGGCAGCCTACAGCAGTTTAGGCGACGAAGGCTACACTCATAAAGTTGTTAACCACTCAGAAGCATTTGTGGGCCCAACAGACAGCACAATTTACACATTTTTTCTGTTAGTTTTCTTGTTTTGCTTTGCTGCTTTTATTATCTTCCGCGCAACGCTCTCTTTCTGTTACTACCTTTCTCACATCACTTGTTTTCTGTAACCCCTGTGGCTAGTGTGCGCAGCATAACATCACCGCCTGCCAGATCATACATACTTGCCAAGAATCTTTCAAAATGCGGATAAGGCGCAAAGTGCCGTTCCGCCACGCCCAAACTGAAAGCAGAATGTTAAAAAAATGACTGTTAAAAAAGTAGTGTCACCCACATTGTTGGGTTATGCTGAGGTAATGACAATCGGAAAACAATAGTTTTGCCAAAGATAATAACATCAGTAAACAACAAAACAAGAAAACTAAGGAAAAAATTTCTTTATGCTGGCTGGAGGCTTCAGAACAATGATCTTCGACTTTAAAAAAGTCGAAAACTAAGCATTTCCGAAAACAATAACGACATGAAACATGCAAAAACCATCAAAACAAGCAAGAAAAATATCATGTGTAGCCTGAGAGGCAGTCCGGGTGTAAACTATAATTTTACTGAAACCTCTAAAGACAGAGTTTCATCCCAGTCGGTTGAATATTTCCAGAGTTATAAAGGGCCAAAGCTGGGGTTTTTGTATACTTTGGGTGGTTGGGCTTAACTAACCACCAACTACTGTGGCGGCTGAAGAGCTAGACCGAGACCTTTCAATACGGCCACTAGAGGTCACACGCTCAGCAGGGAGGTCGCTGCCACTCCATGTTACTGATGCTCTGTGGTCAGGACATGGATTCTAGGAAAGGTTTGGTTTGTTTTCATCTGCGGAACCTGTTCCTGTCGTTCTACACTCGCCCTTTTCATTTAAAACTGTTAGCCTAATGCATTTTGGACTTGAAAATATAAATTTCCCATGTTTTTCTGTGTGCTTTGAGATAGTGGAACCCATCCTTATATCATAAAACTCAGGAGACCACAATAGGAAAGCGGAGTTTATGAAATACAAAGTTCTTCAGAATAGAAGGTAGAAATATAGTTTAAGTCTGTGCAGCTTATTATCTTGAAAACTGACTTTTTCTTAAGTATTTTGGTTGCTTTTCAAGAATTTACCATTTTTTTTGTTGGTTGACTGTAGTTAACCTCGGAAGTTGTATGCTGGCCACCCTGGAATATTACTGCACATGTGCAGTGTTATATGGGAGCTTTTGGTAAAAAGTGGAGTCTCCTTCATTGGGGGGGGGTTTGGGGGTCAGAGGCCCCTGACTAAGCAACACAGCCTGCTAGGTTAGGTTGGGTTAGGGTACATTAGGTTAGTTTAGTTCCTTTCATAATAGGTTTACTTAGCCCATCCCTTCTTGAACATATGGCTCCCTGATGACTTGTGCATGCACGGAACCATTCCATGAAAAAATATGGCGGTCCTGTCTTTCTCCCAACGATTTCCCCCTCCCAAAACCCTGCGTTCCCAAAGGGTTCCCAAGCGTGTTTGGTAGACATGAGGGTAATAATAATTAACTCGTACACATAAACAACAACACCTCCTTCATCAGCACCACTAACAGTGGTAGAACTAAATAGTAGCTCCGTGGCGGCGACTACCTTCTGACTTGACTTTTTCTACAGTTTTTTGGTTGCTAATTATGGATTTAACTTCCAAATTTTTGTTGGTCCGAATGTAATTAACCTGTAATTAACAGTTCCCTTTGAAGTCGATCCAACAACTGGGGTTTCCATAAGGCGATCTTCACAAGACAGAGTAATGCACGGCTCGTCTGTGTCGGTTCATATCCCGTCCGGCAATGGCAATAACTTGTTAATGTATGGGTACCCCTGGCCCAGTACTAAACACTGGGAAATTCTATTTGGCCGACAACAAACAGAGCCACCACCAGTATCAGAAGCCCGGAACGGTTCATATCCCGTCCGGCAATGGCAATAACTTGTTAATGTATGGGTACCCCACCGGGCCAGTACTAAACACGGCAAAGGGGCATTCCATTTGGCCGACAACAAACAGAGCCACCACAAGTATCAGAAGCCCTAAAAGTGTGGGAACAGTTCATATCCCGTCCGGCAATGGCAATAACTTGTTAATGTATGGGTACCCCCCTGGCCCAGTACTAAACACGGCGAAGGGAAATTCTATTTGGCCGACAACAAACAGAGCCGCCACCAGTATCAGAAGCCCAAAAAGTGTGGAAAATGCCCGTTTCCGAGGTAAAAAACAGGCGCGGAACTTAGAATTACCCTAAAAGTATACGGAAGGTCAATCTCCAAGGCAAGTCTCCTGACGGAGCTGTTGCTGACGAATACCCCGAAGGGATTCCATTTCCTGCCGCGGCCATGAGCTTCGCCCACCTTACCCTATTTAAAAAAAATCTCCTCCAGGAGTCTAACGTGAACGACATAAGCCCTGGCCTAACAAAAGCAAAGTATGTGGTAGGATTGAGGCCTCGGCTTGGTACGAAGACAAGGAACAAGGTTCCTACTCCTGGAGGATGGGCTCGCGGAGCTTCCAAATGGGAGAGGCCTCCGCTTCGCTTTTCACGCCATTCAACTCCAATTACTCTGGGGTATATTCATCTTACCAAAGCAATGAGGTTCGAGTGCAACCCGCTGTCGTGCAAGTTCTTGATCTGTTCAAACAAGCACATGTCTTCGGAGCTTCTGGAATCGTCCTTCCTTCGAACAAAGTTTGTTTTGATTGTGGAGGAAAGACGATGCCAGCGGACAGTCTCAGCATACACCATAACGTTACGTTTAAGTCGGTTTCTCTCATATATTTCCGCGTTTCTGCTCCATTACGGTTTGTAATTTAGGTTTTGGAGGGTATGTAAGTACCTGTTACATATATTTGGGAAGAATTTACATTATATTTACCATTATTACTCATTAGAATCGGTAAGGGGAGGGATCCAATGTTTTGTATGTGATAGCTTCGTAGGCGAAGCGGCAACTTCGATGGACGAAAAGTGGGAGGTCGAGGAGTCAATTTCATAAAATACTGAAAAAGGAAACACTAATGGGATATATACCCCGATATATATCCATATATATATATATATATATATATATATATATATATATATAATGTGTGTGTGTGTGTGTGTGTGTGTGTGTGTGTGTGTGTGTGTGTGTGTGTATAGGAGACTGGCTGCACGAAGATATATTAATATAATATAATTTCTTGACCAAAGAATACAGAAAAGGGGAGCCTACATATAATGCAGTACAGGTGGGATAACATGAAAAATTTACGGAGATAACGGAAAGTTCACCGTCTTTTGTTTATATGTTTGCTTTCCTCCCCGAGAAGCTGGTACTAAACAGGGCATGACGCTGAACTTTCGTCGTGTTTAGTACCAGTCCCTCGGGGACGAACGTAGAAACATAAATCAAAAACGGTAGATTTCTCATTGTCTCGATAAATTTCTCAAATTATCACCTCAGCTCTATTATATAGACCCATTTCTATATTGTTGCGTAAAAATAAATATTAATAAAGGAAATATTCGTGCGGCCGCCTCATTTACAGTTACAATATATATTCATATATATATGTATATGTGTCATGTAATTACTTATATCAATTTTGTAAAAAGTTTTTGGTATGGAATTATCGGCACAAGCAGATAAAACCTTATAATAGCCATGGCTTAATAACATCGACTTAACATTTTCTATTACGTATATAGATTTTTTTAAAGAAAATAACACAATCTATTTAATTGGTAACTGATCTAAAATCTTAGTCACTCTCGGGTGGCTGACCGGATCGAAAAATGGATTCGCAAAATTATCTAAAACATATCGAATGTGCTTGGAGATCTATAATACTGTAAGCATACACTTATTTAGTTATTAAATTCTCAGATACATTGTTAAAGAATGTTTTTTATTCTAGTCCTTGTGGTTTTCCATTCTGATTTTACCCAATTGTTTACTTAGGCTGTAATTTTTCAAAGATCACATTAAATGCCTCTTTAAGAGCCCGACGCTGTCTCTTCCAAACACGTGTGTGTTCGTGTGCGCGTCAACCGTCATCCATCTTTTGGACAGGACAAAGCAAGTGTCTCGTTTTCTTTCTCTGGCAGAACGTGATTTCAACCGCATACAATATTTCCGTCTGTTTCTCCTAACCATTGTTGTCTCGATTTGAAACAATAAACCAATTACTTGTAGATTGCCATGCAAGCATCCTAATCATGTACTCATAATGCTTCACCGAATCTTCTGTACCAAACTGTGTGTGTTTTTGTTTGTGAAGACGCCAAACGTCTCTCTATTTCACATATATTATGCTACTGCATTGTATTCATTAATCTGTCTTGAATCTCAAGCAATTGGCCATATGTAGAATTTCCTGGTCTTTCCACTGATGTATGTTTCATCACCGTATGTTAATCATGTCTCTTATATATCGTCATTTGTTTGTCTGCCGACAAACACAGATGTCTGAACCTTTTATCTCTGTTTTACCTGTCTGTGTGTAGACGCTTTTTAGAAAATAAGCAACGCGTCAATAACATCTTCTAAGATTCTGTACATTGATCCCACACCAAAATCACTTTCATGTATCATAATAAAGTTTTTCATTAACCTACCCATCTCACAGACTCATCATCAACATATAGTTACGGGCTGCTCTAGAAGCAGAGCCCGTGCTATTTAGCCAGCTAAATCTAAAACAACAACAATGTTTTTTTATTCATTGATCTCAGTGTGGAACCACCAATAAACCAGTTACCACCCAGCCAGTATGTCACTCAATGACCCAGTCCTTACACCTCTTTATGTGCAGGTACGGGAATTCAGTTGTCCATAAACTCGTGCGTGTTCTTAGATCATTTTTGGTGTCTGCTCATAAAGAATGATACAGAATCGCGGCTATTTCTTCACTAATTGTAACTTTTATTTGCTCCCTGTCTTTCTGGAGTGTGTTAATTAAATCCCCGCTCCGCTTTAAGGCATCCATTTTTGGTAGTTAATTTCATCTTCGAACTTTCCTACTCTATCCAGTTAGTTAGATCATCGACACTAAACTATTCTTTGGTTCATTGATTTCTCTAACTTCCTCTCTCACTTTAATGTCTCTCCTCCTCACAGCCCTTTTGGTTTTAGTTCAGGAAGCCTCTTTTATCGTTGTAGCCTCTTCCTACGTTAACTTTTTCAACTTACCCCTTTAACATCGTCTTCAGAAGATTTCTATCTATCTTTTTTTGATTTCCTTTCTCTGCTCGACTTGCTTTTTTTTTTTTTTTGCAGTCCCAATGGGTTGCCCAAATCTGACTGAAGGCTAGAGTATTTTCTTTAGGTAATAATTCATCTCAGTAGCGTCCATTTCATTTGTGTGTGTGTGTGTATATTATATATATATATATATATATATATATATATATATATATATATATATATATATATATATATATATATATATATATATATATATATATATATATATATATATATATATATATATATATATATATATATATATATATCACTACCCAAAGGGTCTGCTCAAAAGTTCTGGCATACATTGTAATCTTGATCTTTCATGGGCATCCCCTTTTCTCTTCAAAGTCCTCAACATACCAGTAAATTTCTGTATAAACTTCCACTATCCATCAGCATCTATCTGCTATCCAGTTACTGTCAAAACTAAGGGGTCCTCATAATAACAGGTGTTAAAATATTGCCATTTAGGAAAATAAATGTGGAAATATGTTTAAAAATTTCTTTTGAATATTTACAATAAAATAGCATACAGACATAAATAACTCTTGAAGCAAATTGTCGAAACTGTATTCTATTTTGTACATTTCATAAAATAATTCTTGAGAAAATATGGCAAAAACATTTTAAGTTAATTTTGTCTGCATTTCAGTGGCTGTCGGTCACATGTGAGGATAATTCATAGAGACCTGTGTTGTGAATCACAATAAAAAAATTTCTTTAAAAAATTAAAATAATCAGTGAAAGAAAGATGATATAAAATACACAAAATGGATATGATATTAGATTAATGATAGCATGCAGTTCAAACCGATGAGAACAAACGACATTTATATGAGAAAGGTTAAAATATATGCGAACCAATAAATGAAAACAGACTTGCGAGATGCATTAAAAGAGATTTTTGAGAGGGTTGCATCCCTCATCAAAATGGTGGAAAGGTCTAAGCTAAAATTAATCGTTCCAAAAAGGTCATGATTCAAGGGATGACCTGAAGTGTGATAAAAATGTTTTTGACAAAAATATTTTCTCCCTTTCATTCAAATTGTTTTGACGCTCTTCAAGTGCCATCAGCACTTTTTCAAGAACAAATTTAGAGTCAAATTGTCTCACTAAATTCAAGTACACAACCACAGTGCACTAGAAACTACTAGTTTGAAATTGCACTCTACCATGAAGGCCACAGAATACTAACACTAAATGATCACGCAGCGCTGGAAATGTATATGAATATTTCAGTAAAAACATGATTTTAACAATATGATGCTTAATTAATTTAATAAATATAAATGGAAGATTCATTTCCCAAGCTTTGGAGAGTGTTAGAGATTACCTCTGACAAACAGAAAGGACCTCCATTGTCAGAATCTCATCTCACATACTGTACATTGCAAAAACGGCAGTTTCTCCTTTAGGGAACGCCACTCTTATACTCTTACATTACTTCTTATTGGGAATGTTCATTCCTATGAATAAGATGGGGAAAACATTCCTTAAATCTTTAAGAATCTTCCGAGTGCTGTCTCCCCAACGCTTGGAAAACAAACGTTCATAAATATCTCCTAAGACACTAAAGCTCTCCTTTCGAGATCGGGAAAAGTCCCGCGAATCTAGCAGTTGCTGGCAGTTCTCACGACCAGAATCAAGACCAACAGAAGCAGTCCGAGGAAGTTGGCACCGTTCGTTGCGGCAGACGACGTCACCTTGAATTTCTCTCTCAACCGGTCTTTGACCGTTTCATAGACGTTGGCGGGAATGTTTACAGGACGACCGCAGTCTTCGTAGGGACCGATGCAGGCTGCGTAGCCCATGACGTGAGCTACGTGGGTCTGCTCGTGAACTCGATGGAATAAATGGGCCATTGGACCTGAAGATAAAGCAGACTAAATTTATCAGAAAACAGCATTGTAAAAGACCTGTGCGATCCCTACAGTACTTCACATTATTATTATTATTATTATTATTATTATTATTATTATTATTATTATTATTATTATTATTATTCAGAAGAACAACAACTCTATTCATATGGAACAAGCCCACAGACGCCATTGACTTGAAATTCAAGCTCTCAAAGAATATGGTACTCATTAGGAAGTAAGGCGCTCTTTGAAAGGTGAAGCAATTCTGATGATAGAAATCAATCGTTGTAAAATCTTACCCAAAGCAAAAGCAGCAACGTCTTCCCCTCCGTGAGTTTCAGAGCCCTCAAACGTCGGCACGGCAGCCAGAGGCTCGAAGTCCTTGTGAGATGTATCGACTCCCGTCAGGTTTGGTCTCTTTACCTGCCGAGTGATAAAGATATTTGGTTAGGAATGCAGCTGTAATGTTTTTGGTGGTAAGGGTCTATGGCTTGGTGATGAGGTTTGGAGCTTTCTCCCCTTAATAGGTAAGGATATTCAGGTGATGTTTAGTTAGTTTGGGATAGGTTGGTTTATGTTAAACTGAAAAGGTTAGTATAGGTATCATTTAAGGATCCCTCAACACAGCAGTTGGAATGGGAGATCTTACAATATGTCTCTGAAATCTGATTGGTTGATTAACTGACTGATTTAGATGATTAACTGGCTTTTCAAATCTAATTCAGGTCAGCACAATCTTCCTCCGTATTTCTTTTATAATGAGTAAGCCCATACATACGTAAGATAATTACTAATGTTGGTGGTTAATAAACATTATGTGACTACCGTAGAGAATGAGAGATCTTTGTTCTAAATGGTCTGTGCCTCCGCAGTCCCAATCCAGCGTCACCAGCAAAGGGCTCAATGATTCCAGCCTCAGCTCAATGACTTTTAGACTTGGTGGTTCCAGCCTCACCTTACAAGCAAGAGGCTTGGTGGAGCCAACATCACTTCCCAAGTAAGAGGCTCAGTGGCTCCACTACTGCATTGCAAGCAGGAGGCTCAGTGGCTACAACATCACCTCACAAGCAGGAGGCTTAGTGGCTCCAACATTGCCTCACAAGCAGGTTTAGTGGCTCCAACACCATCTCACAAGTAGGTCAGTGGTTCAAACACAAACATTGCATTAGAAGAAGCCAGCTTAGTGGCCCCAGCATCACACACGCACGAGGCCTCACAAGCATGAGGCTTAATGGCTCCAACATTGCCTCACAAGCAGGTTTAGTGGCTCCAACATCTTCTCACAAGCAAGCGGCTCAGTTGTCCCAACACTGCATTACCAGCAGGAGGCTCAGCGACTCCATCAACACCTCCCTGGTGGGAAGCTGCGTGGCTCCAAGTTCGCCTCACATGCAATTTATCAAAGATCAATCCAGCTGAAGAAAGGAGGTCGATTCATAAAAAATTCAACGTGCCCGTGTTGGACTGAGCAGTTAATTGTGATTCTGGCAATTACTCAACTGTTGGGGTTAGTTAGACTTGCTAGAACAGGAAGGTTAACAACTACCAGAGCCAATGCCCTGAACTTAGCTACAAGACTTACTCCGTGGCCATCCCAAGTGAAGTTGTACCCGTGACCATTGGTAAACATCAGAGTTGTGAATGGAAGACCATCTGAAACATCGTCACTGGTTTCGACAATACCTGCGGAAATAGTGAATTATATTGTCAAATTAGATGAACTGGATTGAATTAAATAACTATTTGCAGTCCATTCTGTGGCCACTTGAGTATGCTTGCTACCAAATTAGATTTTCGTAAAGAAAATGAAGCAGCTTCGTATAATGATGCATAGTACTGTAAAACTGAAACTTCAAACCTATTACTATTACAATGGGTAGATTTCTTTCCCTTTAACTGCACAGAGGAGAGTTGTCTTCTGAATTAGAATTGAAACAGAAACAGAGGTACATCTCACTCACCATATTTGAAAAAGAAAATTTTGTCTAAAGGTTTTAAAAAAGGATATCTTACCAATTAAGTGTTGAATGACAGACAGGTTTTCTATCATCAAAAGTATGGACTGCCATTGCTTACTGACACTTCAACAAATTGCCACCACCATTTCGTAGCCTACCACAGTAACTAGTACCCCTGCTATTAGTCTGTCACCTCTTAATCAACAATACAGACTGTCACCTTCTCTACTATCTCTACTGTGGACTGTCTCCATTACCAGTTACTGATTGTATCCTCACCTACAGTTGACACATTCAATATTTCCACTACAACTGCCTGCCACTTTCCTTTTTAGCAGTACCATGAGTTGACACCTTTTATACTGCCACTACTATTGACTACTACCTTCCTTGTTACCATTGCTACTAACACCTTCCCTATTGCCTGCTACTGACTAACACCTTCTTATTGTCACTGCTACTGACTGACACCTTTCTTATTGTCACTGCTACTGGCTAACACCTTCCCTATTGCCACTGCTACTAACACTTTCCCTATTGTCACTGCTACTGACTACCACCTTCCCTATTGCCACTACTACAAACTAACACCTCCCCTATTGCCACTGCCACTACTGGCCCCTTCCCTATCAGCTGTACCTCGTTTGACACCCTTCCTACCACAATTGCAGCAGCTGAGGAGCACTTTACCTAGGATATTGTTGCCTCTTTTTGGGTAGCCATTGATTGTCATGACGTGGGAGTGGTCAGCCGTGACGATGATCAGAGTTTCCCGGAGGTTAACCATTTCTAAAGCCCTTTCCACTGCTTCCTCGAAGGCCACCAGTTCCTCAAGAGCCCTCTTTGGCATGCCGTAGTGCAAGCCGTGGTCGATCCTTCCTCCTTCAACCTGGAGAATCAATAGTTGCAGTTTAAGACCAGAAAATGTGGTCAGGGTTTATTTTGTATCTGAGGAGAGACATAGCAGAAGGCCAGGCCAGAAAGTTCAGGATGTATTTTGAAGTTATGGGGAGGTTGGAATAATCTTTAAAGACCTGAAGATGAGGTTGTATATTTGGTGAACTTTGATGAAGAAAATGTGTTTTTCGGTTACATATCTAGAGAACAAATGACAGATTCTGATAAAATTCGGTGTTAATGATTATTAGGCAACGTTTTAGTGGGCATTAGTGGAGGGGCTTTTGCATGGTTTCTATGGGGTAAATTCCTCCAAAATTTGTACCTCTAGAGTGGATTAACAAATTTTTATATTAGCTAAGTTTATTGAAACTCAGTTCATTAGATTTTTTTGAAACAATTTTGTTAACCTGACAAACTGAACGAAGACCACAAACTCCTTAATTTAGGCAATCAAAGCAAAACATTCACTGCTTCCCCTGACATATACATGATCTATGCAGCAACAATTTAGACATTAATTATTATGGCTAGCTAAACTGAACATTCAAATGGAACAAGCCAAAAAGGCCATTACCCTACAAAACAGTTTCCCACAGAGTAATATGCACAAATAAGAAAAAAACAATAGCAATGATAATGGTAGAAACAAAATAAGCAAATAGTATTCAAGCATAGAGAGCAACACAAACCACCCACCAACAAGAAAAACCCTTTGTCGTTTCTCTGCAGCCGCTTGATGGCCACCTCCACCATCTCTTTGATGTGGGGCGTCCCATCCAAACTCGTGTCTCTGTCCACTTCGTAGGGCACGTGTAGATCTCCGAACAAACCTAGAAGGAAGGGAGAAGTTTTAGTTTTAGATCATAAGGTTCTTGCCCTATTTTGGTCCTAGATCCATCTTGGTTGCAGTCTGCTGTCATCAGGGCTTTCTAGAGACTGATGGAACTGTAATTTTAAATGGGGACACCCTTGATTAAGTTGCAGTTAACCACATACAGTCTTCAGCTGTTTTCATAAAAGTTATTTTCTGCTTTACTGGTGTTGCCAGTTGGGGATTCAGATAGAAAGGGGAGTAATGGCACTAAGACCCAGATCAGATTAGGTTAGGTTGGGTTAAATGATGAATTTTGTATAATATCTATATTTTATGGGACATGAAGCATTTGTAAAATATTAATATAGGTTTTATGTTACATGTTGTATCTCTTCTATATATTACAGGATATGAAGGATTTGAATGATATGTCATCAATTAGATGTTTCAACATTGCACATATGCTGTATGTCTGATAGGCCTGGACTCAGTCGGCTGGACTAAGTCAGCGTTCCACATCAGGCCTCGTTTTAGTCTACACCTGGCCATCACTTCCAGGTCGCATTCAAGACACAAATGAACATATAAAGACCACAGCAGTCCACTCAACCAACTCCTGAAGGTGAAGAGCACTCACCCATGATGTAATCCGTGTTGTTCACATCTAAGCTGCGTAGTTCGTGGGTCGTGGTGACATAGGCATTAGTCTCGCCCTCGGCTTCTCTGTCCTGCTGCCACTTCTTCACTAGGTTGCGGCCGTCGCTCCTCGGGCACTTTTGCTTCTCTCCGTCGTTCTTAGGGTTGCCCATCTCCTGACGCCCTCCGCCCATGATCACCTGCACAAGTTTCAATCGAATGCTCTTAGGTAGCAATAAACAAAGACAAGAGGTAAGTGGTACGGGTCCATTTTGTTCAGACGTATTGCCCCTCTGTTGACCTGGCTAAGTGGTATGGGTACATTTTGTTCAGACCTGTTGCCCCTCTGTTGACCTGGCTAAGTGGTATGGGTTCATTTTGTTCAGACACATTGCCCCTCTGTTGATCTAGCTAAGTGGTATGGGTCCATTTTGTTCAGACCTGTTGTCCTCTGTTGACCTAGCTAAGTGGTATGGGTACATTTTGTTCAGACACATTGCCCCGCTGTTGACCTAGCTAAGTGGTGTGGGTTCATTTTGTTCAGACCTATTGTCCTCTGTTGACCTAGCTAAGTGGTATGGGTACATTTTGTTCAGACATATTTCCCCTCTGTTGACCTGGCTAAGTGGTATGGGTCCATTTTGTTCAGACACATTGCCCCTCTGTTGACCTAGCTAAGTGGTATGGGTCCATTTTGTTCAGACATATTGCCCCTCTGTTGACCTAGCTAAGTGGTATGGGTCCATTTTGTTCAGATCTATTGCCCCTCTGTTGATCTAGGAAAGTGGTATGGGTCCATTTTGTTCAGACCTATTGTCCCTCTGTTGACCTGGCTAAGTGGTATGGGTCCATTTTGTTCAGACATATTGCCCCTCTGTTGACCTAAGCATCAAGTCTTTTATCTGGTGTTGAAGGGCATGGGGTCACTGACCTCATCCCAAAATACTAATTAGCAAATGGAAGGCTACTAATCTTTGGAGCTATTGATCACTGAAATTTTATCCAGCAATTTTGAAACCTAATTAATATTCCTAGTCGATTTCTCGTTGCACAGAGTATCATGAAGTCTTCACAAAAGTGGTATAGTTTGAAGGATAATATCATTACAACTTATGTGAGAATGTTTGTCCTGATAATTTTAATATGGAAATAATCAGGGTAATGACGCTGTCATAAATAAATCAGTTTTGAGTGGAATTGAGGTTGTTTTGCTACGAATCAGCCCCAACCTACAAACAGTTCACATAAAGCATGTTTCCTTATGCAGATATTTACCTTTGATCTGAGAACAATTAGTAAAGTATCAGTAGATAGCTTTTTCCAAATACCTAAGGCTCATAAAAACAGTAAGCAAAGCATTTTTCCATTTTCAAATACCTGTCCATGATCTGCAAACAGTCTATCAGTATATACGAAGCAACGTCTAACTTTCAGAGGTGCCTATACCTTTACTTGTAAATTCTCTAACTTCTCTGATTTTTAGAGGTGGCTATACCTTTACTTGTAAACTATAATTGAAGAATCTATCCTTTAAAAGACACACGAAACGTTGCCCTTTTTGTTTCGCAGATCTCTGCAGAGAAACAAAATTTACCTTCATGTTTCTGCCTGGTTCGTCCTCAACAAGTTGTCGTGCAATGTCCTTGCAAGCCGAGGCCCCTTCATATTTCTTCATAATGGTGTCGCACTGCCACTTCCGACTGGCCGATTTTGCGTACAGGCCCCCGGGGGTTGCATGAGAAACCTGCGCTGTTGTCACCACACCTGATAAGATGATACATTTCCTAAAAGATCTGGATAATCCAAGGTAAATAAAGTATTCTGCTGGCAGTCAGGTCTAGCAAAATGCTACACCAGTAGCAATGTCAAACAATGCCATTTGGCTAACACCACCTTATTTTTTAGCTCATTTAATAAAGGTAAGAATGTTGTCGACGACATACCAGTATCTTTATCGGCATCTTGGGCCCAATCCAGAACAGTTTTCACTCTGTTGTTGTTTACTAGGGAAGCCTTGCAATCATCCAGCTTCACTTTTCCATTGACACCCAAAGTGTAAAAGTTGGCCTTAACCCCCGAGAGATAGGCTGTGGCGGTTCCAGCGCTGTCTGGAACTTGTTTGTCCAGGTTGTACGTCTGGAAGAGAATTTTACAAGTATGAATTAAATAATGACACAGGTGCCAAATCTGTAATGACTGGTGTAGTTGAAATGTGACCATGGTGATTCATAGCCTGTAATGATTACCAGCAAAATAACAAGCTCAGTAAAGCCTAAACTAACCTTGGATACCGAGGTTACTATTGTCAGAACCAATCTCAAATCAAGGTGTCTTAATGGTGCTAACACAGTGTTGTTTGCAACATCTCAGTGGTCACTGTTTGAGCTTACAGTCTTGTACATACAGTGGCAGGTTTTATTGAGTTCTTGATTGACATTCCCCTAACTTCTGTCATATTCATCTAATCTGTTTTCTTAATATTAATCATCCCCTTATTCTCATTCTTTGGCAGTTAGCTTAAAAAGCAGTGGCGTAGCTTTGGGGGGAGGCAGGGGCAGGGCTCCCCCATTCAGATGCTTTGCCCCACCACTGGGGCCCCAGTTGAAATTCCCTTTGTAGCTAGATTTTAACCCTTTGGTGGTCAAAAGCAGAATTATAGTTATAGGTTTTTAACACAAATGACGTTTGTTCATGAGATTTTGATCCAACTTAATGTTATCAACTTATGTATGAAGTGATTGAAACTATAGTTACAGTTTTGAATAAGTGCAATGCAATTTGCTACTGTTGCTTACAGTTAATTTCCAGGGAGAGGAGATGAAGAAGAGGAAATGGGATAGGTTGAAATTTTTAAGAGATTTTGGAGGGTCATAAGTCTTTTGTGTTATTGATGATACGCACTATTATGATATATTTACATGACAAGGATATTATACTATAGTTGAAAATCAAAACTTGATCATAGAAATCAGGCTAGTGTTGAATATAAGGTTGTGAGGAAATTGACATCACAGTATTTGATACATTTGCATATAGTAAGAGTTGAAAATTAATTGGAAATTGAACTCTGTCATTTCAAATACAGGTTTACTAATTACTGATACTATTATTTTCCTTCGTTCACAAGGATATAAACATTCCAGAATAGAATATTTTACTAATTACAGAATTGGTACATTAGTTTTGTGTGATTTTCTTTGGACCCCCAAAAATATCTTGGCCCTACCTAGGCCACTCACTGATGGAATGTCAGCTACGCCACTGTTAAGAAGTAAAGTGATATTTATAGTTTGCTCCTGATGACAGTTCATGGCAAAAAAAAAAAAATAAATAATAAAGAGTGCCAACATTACAATGTTCAAAATTACCAACTATTTTATGAGCAATAACCTCAAGTATTCAATGCCCGCTGTGGGAAACCACGATGAAAGTAAGTGATGAAACGCAATCACAAAACTGGACTTGAAATCTAACCTCAAAACATCTTACCAGGGGTAACCTTTCACTTGGTGTCTCACCTTCATCAAGCCAATGTTGGGAAATCTCTCCCAGACCAGGTAGCCTTCTTCCCCTGAGTTTCCTTTCTTCTGGCCTTTCAAGATGCGCCCTGCCGTGTTAACCGTGATGCCCATACCTGCAAAATAGAGGGGAATCGTCAACCAAGCGTGAGTCTTCTCATTGCCACACATGAATTGGAAACTTCAAAACAATGGTCAACAAAGAACTGAAACCTTATAGTAAAGAATGACAATAATAGAGCTAAACATGTTTTATGTATAACAAGGAACTGAAACCACATAGTAGCAAGTGACAGTAAATAGAATTGAACATGTTTTATGTATAAAAAGGTAGTGAGACCACACAGTAGCAAGTGACAATAAATAGAGCTGAACATAGTTTACATATATGTGAATAAAGAGTATCTGAGTGTATGCCCAACCAGTGAGGAAACTGAAAACTAATTTGAAAAAATTATATTCTCCAGTTCCAATCGAGCATTAGCTAGTGGTAAGTATGAAGTGAATTGACCAACAAATACGAATAAAAAATAATACGTACAGTCACTTGAGCAAAACATCAACAATAGGAGGGAATGATGAGAGCCATCAACTGCCCAGGAAACTCAGTATCTGTAGCTTGCTTAAACAATGGAGAACCAAATGACCTCAGTTAATTCGGCATGATGAAAAACCAAGCGACCTTAGGTAGTCGAGACTTGATGGAAAAACAGAGACTTATCTAGTTAGGGCTTGACTTAAAAACCAAGTGACCTTAGGTAGTTGACACTTCATGGAAAAACCCTGGAGACTTGGTTACTTGGGACTTGATGGAAAAACCTAGTGACTTATCTCATTGGGACTTGATGGAAAAACATACTCTTATCTAGTTGGGACTTGATGGGAAAACCAAGTGACCTTAGGTAGTTGAGACTTGGTGGAAAAACAGAGATTTATCTAGTTGGGACTTGATGGAAAAATCTAGAGTCTTAAGTAGTTGAGACTTGATGAAAAAACCTAGAGACTTAGCTTGTTGGGACTTTATGGAAAAACCTAGAGACTTGGCTTGTTGGGACTTGATGGAAAAACCTAGAGATTTATCTAGTTGGGACTTGATGGACCTTAGAAAGCAACTTGTGAAAAACAGAGACTTATCTAGATGGGATTTGATGCAAAACCTGTGATCTTGAGTTGGACTTTATGGAAAAACATAGAGACTTATCTAGTTGGGACTTGATGGAAAAACCAAGTGACCTTAGATAGCTGAGACTTGATGGAAAAACAGACTTATCTAGTTGGGACTTGATGGAAAAACCTAGAGACTTTAGTAGTCGAGACTTGATGGAAAAACATAGAAATTTGGCTAGTTGGGACTTGATGGAAAAAGCTAGAGACTTGGCTTGTTGGGACTTGATGGAAAAACCTAGAGACTTATCCAGTTGCGACTTGATGGAAAAATCTGAGTAGATGGGACTTGATGGAAAAACCAGTTGGGACTTGAGTAAAAACCAAATGATCTTAGGTAGCTGAGGCTTGATGGAAAAAACATAGAAACTTATCTAGTTGGGACCTGATGGAAAAACCAAGTGACATTAGGCAGTTGAGACTTGATAGAAAAACCTAGGGACTTGGCTTGTTGGGACTTGATGGGAAAACTAAGCGACCTTAGGTTGCCGAGACTCGACGGAAAAACCTAGAGACTTATCTAGTTGGGACTTGATGGAAAAACTAAGTGGCCTTAGGTAACTGAGGCTCGAAGGAAAAACGCACAGACTTATCTAGTTGGGACCTGATGGAAAAACAGACTCTTTTATAGTTGGGACTTGATGGAAAAACCAAGTGACCTTAGTGGAAGAACCTAGAGACTTGGCTTGTTGGGACTTAACGGAAAAGTCATGTGACCTTAGCTAGTAGAGGTTTGGTGAAAAAAAAACAGACTTAGCTAGTTGGGACTTGATGAAAAACCAAGCGACACTAGGTAGTTGATACAATGGAAAAAAACCTGGAGACTTATCTAGTTGGGACTTTATGAAAAACGCAAGCAACCTATTGAGACTTGATGTAAAAAACCCAGAGACTTAGTTATCTGGGACTTGATGGAAACGACAGCAGCAACCTCAGCTAGCAGAGGCAATGCAAAACCATCTGACCTTAGCTAGTTTTGACTTGGACAAAACACCCTAGCTAGTTGGACTTTATGAAAACAATGGGACCTTTACGAGTCAAGACTTGGACACAAAACCAATAACCTCAGCTAGTTGAGATTTGACAGAAAAACCAAGAGACCTTAGTTAGTTGAAACTTGATAGACAAAAAAACAAAAGCAACCTTAGCTAGTTAGGACCTAAAAGTTGAGACTTGGACAAAAACCCAAAAACCAAAAATGACCTTAGGTGTTTGGGACTTTATGGAAATAGAGAAAAAAAGAGTAATACATCTCATTTCTCAACTACAAAGAAAAAAATATACCATAGAATAACAGTCCTCTAGGAAGTGATAAGTTCTAATCACTTGTCTGTTGTTAGGAAAAGTTTAACAAAAGAGATTTTCTTTATAAAACGTACATATTTTTGTATCTGAAAAACATTGTTCGACAAGAATTCAAAACAGAAAAAGACCCCAGAGGCTAAGAGAAGATTGTAATCAAAACAAGTTACGAGACGAATGCATAGCAAGAAAAATAAAGCGAAAGGTCAAAGACATTAACTAAAAAAAACAGGCTCGCAAAACTAAACTACGAGTGACAAAAACAACACGACATTCAAATGACATCAAACACGGTGGGGAAACCTGGAAATATGAGCCTTAAACAAGTTTATTTACTTGATTGATCTGGTGTCATGACTTCAAGGTCATTGGCGCTAAGTGTCTATCTACTTTATGTATCATTAATCTACTTCCAATTAGCATCATTATTTTATCTTTGCTTTACTTTTATGTGAATTATTCATTAGCACATTATTATTATTATTATTATTATTATTATTATTATTATTATTATTATTATTATTATTATTCAGGAGATGAACCCTATTCATATGGAAGAATTATTCAGGGTCTATTAACTTGAAATTCAAGTTTCCAAAGAAGATGGTGCTCATTAGAAAGTAAGAGAAGGTAAAGGGAAATACAGAAAGAGGAGATCTCACTTACTACAAAAAAAAATATATCAATAAATTAATAGATAAAACTATATTAAAATGCTAGAATGATAGTATGATAGTAATGCAAAGCATCTTCGCTTGATCTTTGATAGTTCCAATTGCACGACCTCCTCTGGGAGGCTGTTCCACAGTACTAGGGTTTGAGAGAAAAAAGGACCTCTGGGACTGAGAAGTTCGACAGCGAGGCATAACACTTACTCCATATTTATCTGAACAACTTCGCTTCATTCATTATTTATTCCCACACAGGTATATAAATCAGGTAATTAATTATTGATACAGTGTTACTCACCATCACCCAGGAAGAGAATGACATTCTTGGCCACGTTGGTGAGCTTTGGCTGTTCCAGAGCTTCCTCGATCTCCCTTTTTCCCAATTCCAGCCAGAATTCCGAGTCTGGAAAGAGCAGAATATTATAGAATATATTTAGGATTTAGGCCCAAGGCCAAGTGGCTTGGACCCATGAGGTCATTCAGCACTGAAAAGGAAATTGAGAGTAAAAAGGTTTGAAAAGTTTGACAGGAGCAAAACCTCTCAGTTGCACTATAAATCGATTGTTAGGAGAGGTTGGAAAGTAAGATGGAGGAAAGAGAATATAAACGGAGGTACAGTAAATGGAATGAAAGGGGTTGCAGCTAGGGGCCAAAGGGATGCTGCAAAGAACCTATTGTAATGCCTACAGTGCACCACGTGAGGTGCACTGACAGTATTACCCCCCTTACAGGATATAAGTCTTATAATCATCTCTCCCATTTAATGTGATACTGTGGAATAGTCAATCTTCTTACCTATACCTGGGAACATTTTCCTCATCCAGAGATACCTTACACACAATGGCCTGCCTTACAAACAATTTTTCAAGCAATCACTAAGCCTTCTCAAACTTGTAATCTCATCAGTTCGTAAACTTTCTATTCTGCAACCTCTTGATAAGCGGTTTAAAAAAGAATTATATACATTCACTTTTACACTTATGAAGGAATTTTAAGGAATCTTACCATTCTCGCCCACATTTGGTGAAGGATAAACAATTTCGGCGTTCGCCCACCCAGCCAAAACTGTGGCCAGTAGGACAACCGTATTCAGTGACGTCATCCTGGACTTAATCTGCGCAGATGGGTTTATGAGGGTGTTTGGGTACCTGGAAAGATAATAAATGTATTATTTTTATTATTATATACACCTGACTTGACAAGGTTAGTACATGGAAAAAAAATTCACTGCAAGCCAAACAGAAAATTGGCTACAAAAAGAATTTACATGAACCTAGCTGTTGGGATGGAAGAGGCTCGTTAAAATCTGTGACCCTGACTAGGGAAGAAGGGTATATATATACACTTATGGAGGATTTAAGATATGAAATGTGATTTACACAACAAAGGAACGTGGCGCTATAGATAAGAACTTCCCGTCTCGTTGATAACAAGGGAATCCTTAGAATCCTCATTTTTCGTTGTTATTTCCCAACAAATTTTGTTCACAATCTCCCCAAGTCCAAGAATTTTTTTAAAAGACTGACTTAAAAATCAGAAGACTAAGATTGTCTCATAAACTCTCATTTAAATTAATAAATGCTCGCAGAATTTACCGGAATTCAAGGAAGGATAATCATGTCGGAAGTTCTAAGCTTGGCAACTCGACCTTGAGTCTAGCAGGGACAGAACAATCCCAGTTGCCCGAGTAAATGAAAGAGGATGGACTCTGTGTCTATGTGAATCAGGAGGAATAAAGTGGGCAGTCCCACTTGGTGATCTGGGATACTGGTTTTGTTCTATTCAATTCAGTTTATGCCTAATTTATTGAACACTTTTACAAGAAAGCCTCAGTCTGACAAATCGAAGTATCCAGCTTTTATTATTCTTTATGAAAAATCTGGCACAAAGTAAAGTACCGAGGCACTGTCAGCCATTCAGTGCTTAAGACTGACAGCAGCTGGAGTGGTTGGATAGCAAGACTGAAGCCAGGAAGTGGTTTGGCATAGAACAGGTAAGGTCTGTCATTCAGCGCTGAAATGGAAATTGAGAGTAATAAGATCTGAAAGCTTAACAGGGAGAAAACCTCAAAGCAGTTGCACTATGAATCAATTGTTAGGAGAGGAGGTTAAGATGGAAGAAAGAGAATATGGACGCAAGAATAGTAAAGGGAATGAAATTGGTTGCAATTAAGGCCTGCAAACAA